>NC_057810.1:658529698-658743970 GCF_018294505.1 Triticum aestivum
ACACACACACTCGTCCTCTCACACACGCGTCTGTTTTTTCTCGAAAAGGAGGATGATGACCCCCGGCTTCTGCATCTGGGAGTCACACACGCATCTATTGCTACGAATTGTAGTGTTCCCAACCATCCAACTGGCTCTATCATGGATGTACCTATATACTAAAACATGTCTAGATATATCTGTATTTTGACAAATGGAAGGCATGTATTGTGGAACGAAGGGAGTGCTTTTCATCAAAATGCATAAAAAGGGACGTATCTAAAACTAAAATACGTCTACATACATCTCCTTTTATCTAGTACTTCTTACCCAAAGGAACTTTATATCCAACAGACACAAAATATCCGTTCGACTGTTGGAAATTACTGATCAGATGTCGAAGTAATTGCTGCATCGCCACCAAAACCCACCATTTCTTAAGCTAAAGTAGACCGAGGTAATCCCTATATTAGCATATTACTAAGATAAACAGAAGGCACTGTAGAAACATTTAGGACATGAGCTTGTCAATCTTAATATGGAGGGACACCAGCTTAGCCCCGGTCAGCAGCTTGGGCGGAACTGTGAAGAAGGTCAGCTCCTGCACATTGACATCGCCGGGATCCTTGCTGCTTGTCACCTCCATTTCCACCTTGATGGCGTCGGTCGTGCCTTTGGGCTCCCCTAGCGGCCGTTCGCCCACAGCTTGGCCACGTAGTGCGGCAGTGGGGACGCCCCCGCTCTGATGCAGACCACCGTCACAGCGATAGGCGCGCCGATGTCGAGAACACCGCCGACCAAGAAAAACGTGCGGCCGTCCTCCTCCGCGAACAGCAAGAGCCGTGGCTCCGATAGTGGCACTTGCAGCTGGAGCACCTTGCCGTACTGGATCATGTGCACGGGCATGGGATGCGCGTTGCTGATGTGGTGGTAGAGCGCCGACGGCGGCCTTCATAGCCGCAGATGAGCACCGGGCATTTGCAGGGCGCGAGCGGACACACGCTCTGGTGATCGGCGAGCTTGTGGTAAATGAGGTAGAGCCCACATCCTTCATGCGGGCACACCACCCTCAGCGACGAAACAACGACTTCCACCGCGTGCTACGCACGTCGAAGCCACCACCGCGCTTGCACTTCTGGCACTGCCGCTGGTTCCCGGGGCGCTCGACGCAGTAGTCCGCGTAGGCCAGGTGCCCTCCCTTGCACTGCAAAATTCAATTAAACAACACATCAATCAAGAAACCTGCACCTTGCTCAATCAGCCGAACAGACGAGGTGTATTCAAAACTCATACACTGGAGGCATCAAGGGGCGGAGGCACAAGGTGCAGTGGAGCACGGTGAGGTCCATGGAGACCTTAGTGAGCTGCCTCGTCGGTTCCTGTTCCGTCTGCATGATCTCGCCCTCCTCGTGCACAACCATCTCTCGCTTGGGCCGGGGCGTTACAAAGCTTTACCGTCACATATTTTATACTCTGCGCATAACTGTCCTCCCTGCACATGAGTAAGCTGCATAAATATCGACAGTAAATGCGCATGCAATGGTTGGCTAGTCCTCCTTCCTTTTCGCTTGAGTTGGCTTCCGCAGGCGGTCAAGCCGCATCCGGCGCTGCATGCAGTTGCCTGTAGCCATTTTCTTCTTTGGAAACTGGCGCGATTAATGGGGGCAGAACTAATAGAGTGGGGGCACAGATGGAAACCAACGCAGACGCGCAGACTAATCTAAGAAAAATAAGAAAAAGTTATACGCAAAGTAAAAGGAATCGCAGGGAGTACTACTTCAAGGTGCATTAAATCAACACATGCAAGTATCAAAAGGAGAGTCAGGGCATGCATGCATGCGTTGTAATTAATGCATCGGTAACCACAAATTATTGAAATATATTGAGTGCAGTGCTTTGATGTGTCGCGTCAACTCATACATCAACGAGAAGTTTGATTATCCTCTCCCTCGCGGACTTAACTGCACCTGCCTTTGGCTGTATGACAGGTTGGCCACCCACCTGTCGGGCCCACATGTCATACACGCAAAGGCAGGAGCGTCCCTCCCTTGCCCATGAGCGTGGTGGCTGGCAAGACTAGGAGAAGCTTTCGCTACACGCTCTCCCTCCCGTACGCGGTGGACATGCAGCAGTTCTATCGGTGTCAGATGGCCATAAGCGTACTGTAGTACTCCTCCAGTGCAGTAGTACTCCATCATTGTTCGACTTCCCGAAGAGGCAAAGAGGCAAGCGCAGCCCGGACGCTCGTGTGGCAGTTTCATGTGTAGAGTAGTCTAGGATAGCGTGTACCGTGCCTGTAAGCTTAAAATCATTCGGGTCGGCTCCATGCTATGTGGTCGTCTCCAAGTTTATAAAAAAATTAAAATAGTCTTCTGGCCCTACCTGTCACCCTGGTGATTGTAGTTTTCACGCTCATCTGGTCAAGGCAGGAATATATATATATATTTTTTTTTTGAAAAGGGGGGACTCCCCGGCCTCTACATCAGAACGATGCATACGGCCACATGTATTTTAATTTGTGATGGGTAAATGTTAGAGGTTGCAGCAAATATATTGTACACTGCGGGTCTTTCAGCCAAGTTTAGTGGCAAGCATGTGGGGCCAGTGCTATGATGTGTTGCGTCAACTCGTACAACGAGGAGAAGCTTGATTTTACTACACGGCTTCTCCCTCGCCCATGCGGGCAGTTGCTCGCAAACAAGGACATGCTTTTGCTTAGTAGTAGTATACTTCTACAACAAGCTATCCGTCACACTCGCGGTGGACGGACATGCAGCAGTGGATTCAACACTGTAGAATCAGTAGTAATAACACCATTGTTTGTCTTCTCGAAGAGGCGAAGAGCCAAGCGCAAACCGAACGTTGCATGAGACAAAATTGCTATGTGAGCCCACTATTGTACTACAACTACTTGCTAGTATAGCCCTGTAAACCAGAAAGGAGTATTTTCCCTTCTAGAGATTTCAACAAGTGACTAGACTACACCGAGACGGAGTACATATGGAGAAAAATTGAGTGAATCTGCACCGTAAATAAATACGTACTAGTTCTATCGTTTTCCTTTCCGAGGTGCACAATATTGAGTATACTGACTAGTCTCTTTTTGACACACATTTACGTTTTTTGACACAGTACAGACGCAAGCGCTCATATACACGCGCATACACTCACCCCTATGAACGCACACACGCACGACACTATCATCTTGAAATTTACGAAGTCACCATAGGCACCTCGTCGTCGACGGGTCCATAGGTGCTTGAATGCCAAGGAGGGAGAGGGTAGCGGTTCCCGAGACGTTCAAAGGTCAATGATGCATCCTCAATTACATGCAGAGGGAATTAATTGGAGAAGCAGAATAGAGCCAGCACGATGTGAATGCAACAGAGTTTGGACTCTCATATAATAAAGGCGCCCCACAACTCAATTCCATCTACTCCCAAGTCTCTGCGCAACACTGCTCACTCCAATCCAATACCAAGTGACCAGAAGCCACAAGCACCTATGGAGGCGATGGACGCGAGCGGCAGTTGGCTGTGCCAAATCATCCAAGGCACCAGCCCGCGGCCCTGCACCGTGCAGCATTTCCAGACGGTGCTGGCGACCGCAGGCATCGTAGCCCTCGCCGACGCCGGCTTTGCCTCTCGCATGGACGACATGATGGTCAACTCCATCCGCAAGTTAACCACCGTCAAGAAGCGCATGGACAACCTTGCTGTACTGCTCCAGCCTATGCGCCTAGGCTCCTCATTGCCTGCCACCCTCACCGGCCTCCACGGTGACGAACTCTTTCAAGCCCTGGTGGCCCTGCAGGTGCCGGAGGTCGCGACGAAGAATGTGCACCTCGAGGCCGCGCTCGCCACGCAGCGCCTCGCCATGCAGGAAACCGTCGACCTGCACATCCATGTCTACGAGGAAATCATCTACATAGGCCACTACAAGGCAAGCGAGGACAGAAAGACGTTGGCCTTCTTCCAGCGGCTGGAATCTTTGGACGCCATTGTTCAGAAGCACGTCGACCTGGCCACGAAAGCCGCTGCTATTTAGGCATCGTTCGGTGGGCCGGCGCCCTGAGTCAAGGAGGTGGACGTCGTTGATGGATGCATCTCTTCTTCTTGCCTCGTCTAACCAGCACTGCATCGCCTCATGGCCTTAATGTTTTATCAGTATAGTACTCCCTCCGTTCCCAAATATAATTCTTTCTAAAGATTCCAGCAAGTGACTACTACATACGGAGCAAAATGAGCGAATCTACACTCTAATCTATGTCTACATACATCTGTATGTTGTATTCCATTTGAAATAGTATCTAAAAAGGCTTATATTTATGAACGGAGGGAGTATATGGCATTTTCATTCTAGTCGTCATGTTTCACTGTGAGGTGGGGCCGCAGTTGAGCAAACCCACCCCGCCCACTGGCCGTCGGCCAAGTTTAGAATTAGAAGAGAGAAACGAGGGAGGAGAGCTAGCTGTAGCACGGACGCTGTTGTCAGATGGGACTCATGTTTATAGAATAGGAGTACTGAGCACTCGTGTCTCTTTTTTTTGAGGGAAAAATTAGTCGTATGTCTAGTACCACTAGTTGGGTGCGTGCGACCTATAGCTGTCATCACTTTAGGTCTCCTTTTCGAACCGCGGCTACGCTTCACAGTACATATTTTTTCACGCATTTATCCTCCTATATGTACTCCTAGTATATTTCGACGTGCTCCCATTCGCCGACATGTGGGACATAGAGCATCTGGTTCGTAGTGCATGCACGACTCGGAGCATATGCCGGGGTACTTTACATTTCAGACCTCACGAATTACATGCAAACCCCCCGCAGAAGAATAAATAAAGGAATGAATTAATACATGAAACCGGATTGTTTTCGTGGAAACCGGAGCACGTTCATTAAATTTTGGAAATAACACATTTATAAAAAAAATGACCGGACCTAAACCAGTCTAAGGGCCTCTTTGATTTTTCCCGCAAAAAAAGGGCCTCTTTGATTCGTAGGATACTGAAAACACAGGAATGGGGAAAGTATGATGGTGATGAACCGAGATGAGGAGAACTCTAACTCAGTTAGAGGTTAGAGTTAGATTCTAACCCTGAACTAACTCTAAACCAAAGAGGTGTATGGATGGCAGGGTTAGATTGACAATAAATGCTCTATCTCAATCATTTGACTACTTTGGACCCTATTTTCTGCCGGATTTGTGGCCGGCTCTTCTGTGGCCCCCTCCCACTCACAATTGACATAAATGAACCATCTATACAAATCAAGCATGCAAAACATGATAATTTTTACTTTTTCCATACAAATGAGATATCCCACTTAAACATAAAAGTCGTCAATCAAGCTTCACAAAATAAAAAAACACTTCGGGTCTGTTTGGTTCATGACTAACTTTGCCACAACTAAGCTTAGCAAAGTGCGGCTGCCAAAAAAAGTGTGGCTAACAAAATGGCCACAACAAGTGTGGCAAGATTTGGCAAGAAGTTGAGTCTATGACATGTGGACCATGTAACTAGAAAAGTATGGCAAGCCAGAAGTGTGACAATGAACCAAACACATGCCTAAGATATTGTGGCACGCCTAAGCTTAGGCGTGGCAACCTTAGGCTACAAACCAAACAAGCCCTTCATGAAACAAAGAATGAGCTAACTCATCACGGAAGTCATTCACGATAGGGAGGGATCCCGGAGCCCCTCATGCACCGAGGGAGGAGCTCGCCATCGTCGCTCTGGAGGAAGGCTCTGTAGAGCCCAAGCCCCGGGAACCCCTCCGACGCTGGCCCTTGCGAGTTGAGGTCGACACCGGCATGGGTAGCAGGGCCGTTTGCCGCCGACTGGGAACTTAATCTTTGGTCCTCTAGAAATAATGCAAGCTTGTAACTAAAATACCTAGAAAGGTTTACTGAATCTTTGGGCCTCTAGAAATAATGCAAGCCTGAAACTGAAATACCTAGAAAGGTGAACTGAATCTTTGGGCCTCTAGAAATAATGCAAGCCGGAAAGTGAAATACCTAGAAAGGTGAACTAAATCTTTGGGCCTCTATAAATAATGCAAGCCTGAAACTGAAATACCTAGAAAGGTGAACTGAATCTTTGGGCCTCTAGAAATAATGCAAGCCTCAAATTAAAATACCTAGATAGGTCAACTGAATCTTTGGGCCTCTAGAAATAATGCAAGCCAGAAATTGAAATACCTAGAAAGGTGACCTGAATCTTTGGGCCTCTAGAAAGATTTATTACCTCCTCAAGCAGCATCAAACAATTCCATGTGTGCACCACAAATCTATACCAAGTTTGATCAGGATCTACTTTTCCAAATCAGAATTAGCGCTAGAGCAAGCAAGATCAATGATATGGTCATGAGACAGAGAAGGAACGAACAAACTCACCCCTCTCGCGCCCTCCCTGGTAGAGGCGTCGCCGCCGCGCACGACAAAGTGAGAAAAATGACTGGTGAAGGGGGAGCGGGGCGACCTTCGAAGGCCGGAGGGAGAGGGCGGCCGGAGTAGGGCAGCGGAGGCCGGAAGGAGAGGGCGGCCGAAGGAGAGAGATGGCGAGTGGCGCTTGGGCGGGCGGCCCTATGGGGAATAGAGAGGAGTCGTGCGAGGGGGGGGGGCGATCTGGTGTGGGCAGGGGAGATTTTTTTAGTTCTCTTTTAGTGGGCCCGAGGATAACTAACCCAATTAGAACCCCTCCACCGGGCTAGTTTTTTAGCTAGGTTGGAGAAAACTAGCTCAAACTAACCCCTCTTGTTTCGATAATTTGAGGTTATTTCAACCCAAACTAGCTCTAACTCAGGGATCCAAACAAAGAGGAGTGTTACTGTACATGCTACAGTGTGGACCGTAGCACATTGTTTTTTATGGCCACACCACCACATTGTTTTCTACTGCTGGTTCACTGGGCTACCGTGGTTCACACTGCTGGTTCACTGGGCTGCCGTGGTTCGCAATCCTCCGACCTGAGTAGTACATAATATAGTACTAGTATATACCGCATCATTCGTTGCTCCTTCTTACTACTCATACATGTGGGAGAGCCAGCATCCGGGTCAAGGTGTCATGCACCAGATTAGAGCGCGAAACGGAAGGGGGGCATCACCCCGATCGGAGCGCTAGTAATTCATGACTATAATGAGTGATCACATCACAAGTCTTTCTAGCAGTAACGTGCCGTCAAATCACACAGCCCCACTCGCTCACCCTCGTCGCCTCTCTGTCAAACCACCTACCCAAAAACTGTCGCGCATACTGCCCGGGAAAAGCCCCGGCCTCAACTTTTAACTACGCGAAAATAGTTCGAGCTTGTTTGTTCTATATAAATACAGTACTTACTGTATGTTTATTCACCCGTGGGGTTGTTCAATGAATGGAGGGGCGGGGAGCACAAGTGAACAATACTATAGTACTAGTAGTAGTAAGTAGGAGTCATACAGTAGTCACCTTAAATAGAGAACTTCTTTTCTTTAAAGCCACGTAGACAAATTGAAATGCTTGTTGTGGAGAGAAAAAAGATAATCACTCCACTATATATGGACACAGGGGCCTGAGCGCTTGCTTTACTAGGGTTGCTCTCTTCATTCTCTCATCCTCTCCAGATATAAACAAGACAGCGGTAGCAACATTTTCTCTCTGCTCACCGCTGGTCACAGATCCGGTCGGATCCCTTCGTCCGGTGTGTGTAGAGGACTAAAAGGTGCATCGTTCACGCGGTCATCGCCGCCGAGGGAGGAAACCCACAGCTGCTGGAGGGGCCCGATCCTCTGCCCATGCCATTCTCTCCGACACAGCGCCGGCTCGGGAGGTCCTCCGACCCTTCTTCCTCCCTGTTGTATTGTCCGCAGATCCGACCTACCGCCTCTGACATCTCGGCGACCCTCAGGTATAAGTTCTTCGAAAGTGGCCTTGCTCTACTGCCCCAACTTCCCACGTGTCTGCATGTGCATCTTTTTCTACTCCCATCAGCTCTTCCAAAGCCACCTAATTTTTTAGTATTATTAGAGGTAAAGCTACTTCATGCATTCAAATCTAAGGCTTTGTTCAAACAACGAAGAAATGGGGGAAAGATGTAGCATGAATCTAGGACTTGATTCAAAGAGGAAATAATATGGTGAAAGTAGTAGAGACCGGATACCCAACTGGTCTTGTCACGCCCAATATGCGACCCTATCCAAAAGGAACTCGAAGGTCCCACCAAGGATAGACCCGCATATTGAAACGCTTTTGCAAGGTGGATATCATTACATCAACATTACATAATAGATGGGGATACATACAAGAGGCATACAATGCCACACGAATACAACATCACAATACATCAGAGCATCATTCGACTACGGATGAAACACAAACAGAAACTCACACGACATCCACCCTGCTAGCCCAGGCTGCCGACCTGGAACCTATCCCCTGATCAAAGAAGAAGCAGAAGAAGAACTCAATGCAAGCAAGCATCGCTCTCACGTCATGATCATCGCAGAACCTGTACCTGCAACTGCTGTTGTAGTAATCTGTGATCCACGAGGACTCAGCAATCCCATTACCTTGGGTATCAAGACTAGCAAAGCTTAAAGGGAAAGGAAGGGGTAAAGTGGTGAGGCTGCAGCAGCGACTAAGCATATATGGTGGCTAACATACGCAAATAAGAGCGAGAAGAGAGCAAATGGAACGGTCGTGAAGCTAGCAATGATCAAGAAGTGATCCTGAACTCCTACTTACGTCAAACATAACCCAGAAACCGTGTTCACTTCCCGGACTCCGCCGAAAAGATACCATCACGGCTACACACGCGGTTGATGCGTTTTAATTCGGATCTGGTGTCAAGTTATCTACAACCGGACATTAACAAATTCCCATCTGCCTATAACCGCAGGCACGGCTTTCGAAAGATTATACCCTGCAGGGGTGTCCCAACTTAGCCCATGACAAGATCTCGCGATCAACGAAGGAATAGACCTTCTCCCAGGAAGACCCGATCAGACTCAGAATCCCAGTTTACAAGACATTTCGACAACGGTAAAACAAGACCAGCAAAGCCGCCCGATGCACCAACAAATCCTGATAGGAGCTGCACATATCTCGTTCTTAGGGCAACACCGGATGAGACTAGCTACGAGTAAAACCAACCCTCAAGTTGCCCCGAGGTGGCCCCGCAGGCAGCTCAGTTCGGACCAACACTTAGACAAGCACTGGCCCGGGGGGGGGGGCTAAAATAAAGATGACCCTCGGGTTGGCCGACCCAAGGGAAAGGGGTAGGTGGTGGTGAGGCAAATGGTAAAACCAAGGTTGGGCCTTGCTGGAGGAGTTTTATTCAAAGCGAACTGTCAAGGGGGTCCCATAAATCACTCGACCGCGTAAGGAACGCAAAATCTGGGAACATAACACCGGTATGACGGAAACTAGGGCGGCAAGAGTGGAACAAAATTCTAGGCAAAAGGCCGAGTCTTCCACCCTTTACCAAGTATATAGATGCATTAATAATATAAGAGATATTGTGATATCCCAACCAAAATCCTGTCCACCATGGAGCAATCTTCAACTTCACCTGCAACTAGCAATGCTATAAGAGGGGCTGAGCAAAAGCGGTAACATATCCAATCAATGGTTTTCATAGGAAAGGTGTCAAAGGTTAGAGGTTCATGGCAACATGGGAGGCTTGATAAACAGGTAATAGGTAGCACATCATAGCGATAGAACGAAGCAACTGGCATAGCAATGATAGTAGTGAGATCCAGGGTAGCGGTCATCTTGCCTGAAATCCCGCAAGGAAGAAGAACGAGTCCATGAATAAGATGAAGCCACGAAGACGAACCAAGCGTAGACGAACGAATCCTCACGATCGCAATGAAACAGGAACTATCGAGAAGAAGCACACAACATAGTAAACACACCACACATGAACAAGACATGATGCACAACAAGCATGATGCATGACAAAACTAGATGAGGCTACTCATGGCAAGAGATGATGCAAACAAGAACAACACATCAAGGCAAGTTTAAATGAGGCCGGGAACAACATATAACAATTCCGGTAAGTCCTCATATGCATATTTCGAAATTAGTCCAGATCTGAATACAACTTATGTTCAAGTAGTTAAACATCAAGTTAAGATGCACCAAGATGATCTACACGAGATTCTAGTCAAGTTACATATAAAGTCCATTTAATTCAGAGCTACGGCCTAGAATATATGAGCAAAACAAGTTAAACATGGCATTGATGCAAAATGCACCCAAACATCAAGCAACCACTCTCAAAACATGGATGCAACATGATAATATGAAACTACATGCAAAATCAAGCAAGTTTTATATAGAGTACACTCAAAACGGAGCAACTGTTCAACACACTATACAAGTTATAGCAACAATCTGTCCAAAACAGCAACTAGGCATATTGCAAGCATCAAAACAACATGCTACAACGTCTTAACATGAAAACAAAATACATGGGAATGATGTACAGGTAAAGCATAACAAAACATGAACACTGAGCTATCTCTATAAATCACTAGAACATGCTCAAACACACATGGTAAGGTTGCAAGTTATAACAATTTCAGACTTTGCAGAAAATAACATCACGATGCAATGTTTAGAGCTATCAAACAACATGTTACAGGAACTTATCATGGAAAACAAAGGCATGTCATGAATCTACTAAATGAATAGATCAAAAGTCCCTTAATGACCATAAGCCAAAAAGGATCAGAAAATATGATGGCACCCACGTAAACATAGCAAGTTATTATATAGATTCAAACATGGCAGAAACAGAATTATGAAGGCATGTTGGTGAGCTTGTGCAACTCACTACAGAGCAATACATGACATGGCAAGGTACCCAACAGTAAGAAGACATATTTGTTAAGCTAATCATGGCAATAGCAAGGTCATAGGGTACATGGATCACTAGGAAAAGACATGGCAACAACTGAACTTAATGTTAACAGGCTGACAGCAACATTTTCAAGCAACTTTGGAGAAAGATATGAACAATCTACAGCAACCTATAAATGCAACCAGGGGCATGTATAGTTAGAGGATGACATGTATATCAAAACATATTTATAGAACATCTCCAGATTATGCATAGAATGATTAGTAGCAACATGTTTATATAGCATCACGAAATAACAGATTCATCCTAGCAAAACAGCAACATCATGAACACTACTTAACAAGCTCTATACACTCACCACAAGTAATTGCATGACGATATAAGCATAGCATCGTCAAGAAGACATGTTTGTGAAACAAACCAAGTCAAGAACAAGTTCATAGCATGCAAGGATCAACTATAGCAAGCTTGGCCAAATTGAATAACAAGTAAACAATCTGCCAGGCAACATTTTGAAGCAAATGTAGAGCATGAAAATGACATGCTAGACTACTCAATAATTGCAACCAAGGACATAAATGGATAGACAATAACCACATGTTCAAAACACCCTTACTGAAGTATCTCAAAATATGCATGGATCTCTCTGTAGCATCAAGTTTACATGGCATGAAAATAACATCAGAACAGGGACTAGAATCAGCAATATCACGAAGCCTAGTTTGCATGCTTGTGCTAGTCACCACATTGATCACAAAAATACATGGTAAGCACCTCTATAAAGAAGACATGGCATAGATCAAAACACATGTAGACATCAACCTCATAGGATGCACACATCAATCATGGCAAAAATGACAAAAGAGCTCGTTCTGTTAACAGACAGCAGATAACATCATGAAGCACTCTTACAATGATGATTCAGGCATCTAGATGACCTCAACTGAATATGATGCAATGGAATGAAATGATGTACTCGTTGAGACAAACAATTTGACATATTACACGCACGAAACGGAGCTACGGATGCAGAGATATAGCATGACGAACATGGCATGAAAATGTCAAAATTACAGGACTTAGTGGATTCGGGGTCAACCTTCGATATGCACGGTTTTTGATGCGGCGAGGGATCTGGCCGTAGATCTCGCCGGAGTTGCGGTAGAGGCGGCCGGGGAGGGAGAAGAGGGCACCGGAGAAGACCGGGGACGATGGATCCGGGTGGCCCCGGCCGGATCCGGCACCGGGCGAGGACGGGGAGGCGCGGCGCGGGCTCCCGCGGCGGCGGCGCGGGTGACGTGGCGTCGCGTGATTCGCCCGGGTGAGGTGGAGGCTGGACGTGTCCGGCCGTCGGCGGACATGTCCGGCGGCGCGGAGGGAGGTTTTAGGGTTTCGTCTACGGAATTTCGGGGGGGGGGGGGTCACATATATATAGGTAGAGGGAGCTAGGAGAGTCCAAATGAGGAGCGGTTTTCGCCCACACGATCGTGATCGAACGACCAAGAGTATGGAGGGGAGTTAGATGGGTTTTGGGCCACTTTGGAAGGGTGTTGGGCTGCAAAGAGAGAGAGGCTTTTACGGTTACCCGGTTAACCGTTGGAGTATCAAACGACCTCTAAATGGCACGAAACTTGATCGGCGGTCTACCGGTGCTATACCAAGGCCACTTGGCAAGCCTCGGTCCATTCCGAGAACGTTTAACACGCGCTCACAACGAGAGACAAAAGGGGGGACACCGGAGGGCATAGGAGTGCCGGATTGCAAAACGGACAACGGGGAAAATGCTTGGATGCATGAGACGAACACGTATGCAGAATGAAATGCACATGATGACATGATATGAAATGCAGATGATGACATGGCAAAATGCAACATGCAAGCAAATGACATGGCAACGACGGCGAATAACTGGCAGACACCTGGCGCATCGAATCCGGGGCGTTACAGGTCTCTTGGTTGAAAACGGAAATAATGGGAAAATGCAGTACAAACTGGAAAAGGAATAGATCAATTATTTGTTGAAAAAAGGATAGAAAGTGGCGGCTGGTGGACAAGTCAACAGAGTATGTCCAGGATTAGATTTGCTGCCATCACATAGTAAAAGGTCTCCAGGATTAGATTTGCTTCCCTCACATAGTAAAAGGTCTCAGGATTAGATTTGCTGCCCTCACATAGTAAAAAGTCCCAGGATTAGATTTGCTGCCGTCACATAGTAAAAGGTCTCCAGGATTAGATTTGCTGCCCTCACATAGTAAAAGGTCTCCAGGATTAGATTTGCTGCCCTCACATAGTAAAAGGTCTCCAGGATTAGATTTGCTGCCCTCACATAGTACAAGGTCTCCAGGATTAGATTTGCTGCCCTCACATAGCATGAACAAACTCGGCATCACCACTTTATGCCTCCTTGTAGGTACATTGTGCTGATGCGTCCACTGTCGCATGTCCTTATACCAACCTTTTGCTGTTGTTAATGTAAGGGCGCATGTAAAATGAAGCGATCACACTGTTACCTTAGGGACATGTCTAACCAGTGTTATTGTTAATCTAATGCCTCCAGTGATAAGATGCAATTAAACTGTGTTACAAATGGCACTCCTGCTGTTTTCCCCGGTATGATAAGTAAGTTGCTCCTTTACGCTGCAGAGTGTCCTGGTGTCCCCATGGTCCCATGCCCTTAAACCAACTCTTTAGCTGCTGTTGATTTACTGTGTATGGTAAACAAGCAATGCCACCATTAAAGTAATCCCATATTTGAGGAATCTCATTGTTGATCGTAATGCTTCTGGTAACATGAAGCATTGCTGAAGTTTTAAAATTTCTACTGTCCTTGCGTGATTTCCATGAACATAATTTAGATGCTTTTTCTTTTCATTTTGTATATGTTTCGTATATTCTTATTGACCAGCAACTGTTTACTTTCTATCTTTTTATGCAGATAGGGATATCCATTTCACTTTGTTGCTATTGTGACCTTTTGGTGAACTTCACAAAACACTTTTTTTGGAATGAGTGTTTTGTGCAGTTCAACTAAAATGTCACATGGGCAACATCTCTCAATTTTGGTGGAACTGCACAAAATGGTGATTGGAGTTTCCAAAATCTCCGTCAAGTTCTGCCGGTAATCTCGTGCAACATTTTATTAGCCTTTGCAAGATGGTGCCGTCACTGTCACCATAATGGTACTTTATTTGAGTGGAACTGCACAAAAGGATAAGAAAATTATAGTTGCACCTTACATGAGCCGGAGAGCCAACCTTAATGTTCCTCAATTTTAGTGCAACTACTAAAGAAGAACCTGCCAGCTCACAAGATAAAGTACTTCTTGCTACCTGAATGATGCAATCTTTGCTTCATTTCAGGTGAACTGCAGAAAAAGGCGCATGAATTGAATCATGGAACTCCAGGCAGACCTCATCCAAGTAGAGCTGGAGATTGAGTTCAAGAAGGCCGCTATTAAAGCGAAATCATGCTCTCTTGTCTCCTTGTTTGTGCTGTGTAAACATGTTGTGCAAACAAGAATACTCAACTACAAATGTTGTGACGGTCAAGAGCATTCGCCAAGTTCTTTGATTGTATGACATATGGCTAGCCAAGATGGATTTAATCCCGATATTCACTTTATCAAAAGGCTCTAATGGGT
Organism: Triticum aestivum; assembly: GCF_018294505.1. Lineage (NCBI taxonomy): Eukaryota > Viridiplantae > Streptophyta > Magnoliopsida > Poales > Poaceae > Triticum > Triticum aestivum. The sequence continues at coordinate 658,544,164 of NC_057810.1, forward strand.
TGGTTCTGAATCTTGCAAGCTGGGAATCAATGAGATGTGTAGGCATCTTTGTTGTACTTATTATTTGAAACTTATTTGTTCATTCTGAATCTTGCAAGCTGGGAATCAATGAGATGTGTAGGCATCTTTGTTGTACTTATTACTTGGATCTTATTTATTGGTTCTGAATCTTGCAGGCTGGGAATCAATGAGATGTGTAGGCATGTTTGTTGTATTTATTATTTGGATCTTATTTGTTGGTTCTGAATCTTGCAAGCTGGGAAACACGGCATGATGATGCAGAGGACAACAACCATAACAAACAGTTCAAACTTGGCTAGTATTATCTTTGTGAAAGTGCAACAAATGTGCTGATCGTGTGCTTCCTGAGAATAATAATTCTAATTGTTGTGCATGTTGATCCTGTGGCACTGATAGAATGAGCGAATGCATTGATTGTTTTAAGTATAAAGTTCTATTAAAGCTAATTAAATTTAAGTAAAGTGACCAGTAACTCCTGTTATTACAGTACCAATACATACCCGCTCGTGAACCGACGTGTGGCCGGAGTAGGTTTCTTAATGTAGGCGTTTCAATGCGCCGAGGGTCCATCTTCTGCCAGGCGTGCAGCGGACGAGGGAGGGGTAGTAACTGCTATCGCCTGTACACACTTACCTTACTGTTGAATCGAGTTCCCCAAGAGCTGAAAAACGAACTGCTTCCGCCGCCTACACACTCGTTCACTTGAAGAGACTCCAATGGCGATCCGAGGGGTGAGCCTGCTGGATATGGACTTCAGCAAGGAGTTCCCCTTTGAGTTTGCCATTCTGTCCTATGGCTGCACCAAGTTGAATGTGATGTACACCAACGATACGGACTCGGTGAAGCTCTGCCTCGCCTCAGTCCTATGGCTGCACCAGGTTCTGGAGCATTCGCCCGTTTCATCGGCAGCGCCGAATGCACCTTCGCTACGGTGGAGAGAAGGAAGAACGCGACGATTCGGCCATCTGGTGCAACAACCTTGTCGACATCCAGAAGCAATATAAGATCATCAGCAACGGGCAGGAGAAGGACTCCGTGGTTGACCTTGCTGAGACCATCATCGACCCCTGATACGCCAACTTGAAAGAAGACGACATGAACACGTGGGAGGTACCTCTGAATCTAGCCTACATAACCTACGCGGCCAAGGACGCATACACATGCTACGACATGTACAGGCAGATCTTGGACATGAGGGCGTGTCTGCTTCCCGTAACCGACGAGTTCACGGACAGCCGCAACATCATGATCAAGCGTGCCAGGAAGGTCTAGATGTTGTACTTTACCTGTTTATAAGCACATTTATCATCTGAGTGTTTCATGCATTAGCCTATGTGTCGTAATTATCTGTTTTGTCCAAAATATTTCTTTTAAGAACCCATTAACCTGATTTCTTTCTTTAGTGGCTATTTGCTTATGTATGTAAACTAGTTCACTTGTCCGTAAAAAGAACTAGTTCACTCGGCTGCCGTGCTTTGAATCTCCTTCCTCCCAACATATTCCCCTCCTTAGGTGGACCCAGCAGGTCTCTGAATTTTCTCCCACTTTCTTTTTCGATGTAAACTGAGTTTTCTCCTAGTACTTTCCCCTAGAACCAACTCAACTGTCCCACGTCTAGCCTAAAAAATAATAATACCCCACGTACTATTAACTCATCAAATCAAAATGATATTTTATTTTGTAAGTTGAAAGTTCTTACAAAATAATAAAAATAATTGTTTATATATAACTTGGCAAGTTAACTCCTAGTGATTGCGTACATAAGCTTGCAAAGATTTTACTAATGTGCAATCATGTGTTTATGTTTTTATAACATTTCTCCGTCTAGCCCAACATGATATTTTCACCCAGCCCAGCAAGTCCGCGGATTTTGAGAAAAATGCAAATGGGATTTAAACGGGCTGCATAGATGATACATCATTGTTTCACCCAGCCCACCAAATGGACTAAAAAAACAAATAGACTGGCTGACATGTGGGCCAGTAGGTCGAAGCCTAAGAAGGTGTTGGATTTACATCCAACGGTCGGCATTCTTCTTAAATCTCTCATCTTCTTCCCCCAACGCTGCCGGAACTGCCTGCTCCAGCTTTCGGCGTCCAGCGGTGTTGTTTTGCGCTCCTCAGCGAAACGCTACCCCGCCGACGACCAGGACATCCCTCCACTCCGCACCTCCTGTTATTCTCTGTTGAGTGTAGGCCCACTGGCACCCGAACCAGTCAAGTTTCCCACTTCTCTCCGTCTGCGACTCCACTGCCGCGTCTTCCCCATCTCCGGGTCGTTCCAGTCTAGGGCCTCGCCGTCGTCCACCACCTCGGTGCGCTCGGCGCGGCGTGGTCAACATACGAGAGTCATCGGAAGAGGACTGTACGTGGAGAGCCTGACGGCTAGGACCCACGAGGTCCATGGTCGCACGCAAGGAAAGTTCCTCCTTATTACGCACTGTACATGCATTGTACGTGGGAAGGGCTTCTGTATTTCGCGAAAAAACGTTATCCCCGCGGACAGGTCGGACCCACCAGCTATATCTGCGCACGCAAGGAAGTGACTCCTTATTACACACCAAAAAATGAATACCCCCTGCTAGCTGGGACCCACCATAGTGGTTGGCTGACTTGTGGGCCTACTAAGTTGACGAGGACAGAGGGCTTTATCAATTTAGTCAATATGAACGATTCTAGCTCTAGTGACTATACGATGTCCATCCAACGGCCATAGTGCTTCTTCAACCTCTGGTCTTCTTGCTCCAGCCGCCCAAAGCAGCCGCGGTCGTGCCGCATGCTCCTGCCTCTCGTGGCCGGCTGTGATGCCGCAGAGGCCTCACCGCCCCCTACTACTCCCACCGCTGGCCCAGGGTATCCCTCTACTCACCCACACCCCCTGTCATTCTGCGGTGACGGAAACCTCACGCCGCAGCCGAACCAGTGAACCCTCATACTCCTCTCCGCATGGGCATCCACTGCCGCGTCTTCCCCGGCTCCGCGTCGTCCCCTTCCTAGGTCTCGACGTCGTCCACCGCCTTGGTGCTCTCGGCGCGACGTGGTCAATGTGGTCAACGACCGACTTCCATCGGAAGAGTACTCTACGTGGAGAGGCTGACAGCTGGGTCCACGGCCACAGCCTAGTTTTTTTGTGATTTGCCAAGTAAGTCACTTTGTTAGGCCTGTTGGGATGCAAATCTTTCAAGACGAGGAGAGCTTCATTCGGCTGGACGAGAAAATGGCCTATCAGTAATGAGAAATGGGCTGTAAATTTTTAAAACACATCAAACCGGCAATTAGTTTCAAATATCTTTTTTTCATTTCGAGATTTTAAATTACATTAATTTTTATGCGTGGAGAATTTGTTGGATTTTATATTGATATACATTTATTTTTAAAATCAGTTTGAATGTGAGTCGAAATTTCGGGATTAAAAACAGTTCGGACCGCACCGAAATATGCAAAATTTCGTAATTTTGTTTAACCGTGGCCACAATATGGGCTGTAATGCTAACAAAAAGAATATGTGCTCCAAAAAAACCTTGAGAATTAGCAAATGGGCTGTAAATTATTAGAAATAATGGCAGATGGGTTGTATGCTGTTTTCCACAGATTTGAGGCTTTCCTAAAAAAAGGTTGACGCACAAGCAGTGACTGTTGGATGTCCATCGAACGACTGTCGTGCTTCTTCAATCTCTGCTCTTCCTGCTCCAGCCGCTCAAACAAGCGCTAGCGGGACTGCCTGCTCCCTCCTCCTCGTGGCCGGCTGTGCTACCGCGCAGTCCTCACCGCCCCACCGTACTCCCGTCGCTGGCCTAGCCATCCCTCTACTCACCCACACCTTCTGTTATTCTCCAGCGACGGCAGACGAACCAGTAAACCCTCGTACAGTCGTACTCCCCTCCGCGTGGGAAACAACTGCCGAGTCTTGCCTGCCTCCGTGTCGTTCCCTTCCTAGGCCTCGCCGTCATTCACCGCCCTGGTGCTCTCGGCGCGGCCTAGTCAATGACCGACATGCATCTGAAGTGGACTGTACGTGGAGAGGCCGACAGCTGGGTCCATGGCCGCACGCAAGGAAATGCCTCCATATTACACGCAAAATAATGATTCCTCCACCTAACATCAGGGACCCACCGAGAGGGCCTCTGTATTTCGCGAAAATAACATTACCGCCATTGACAGCTCAGACCCACCACCTATATCTTCGCACGCAAGGAAGTGCCTCCTTATTACGCACAAAAAAATGAATAGTCCCCCTGTTAGCTGGGAACCAGTATAGTGGTAGGCTGACTTGTGGGCCTACTAAGTTGACGGGGGTGGAGGGCTTTGTCAACTTAGTCAAGATGCACGATTCTAGCTCAAGAGACCGTACGATGTCCATCCAACGGCCGTAGTGCTTCTTCAACCTCTGGTCTTCTTGCTCCAGCCGCCCAAACTAGCGCCGGTCGTGCGTCGTGCTCCTGCCTCCCGTGGCCGGCTGCGATGCGGCGGAGGCCTCACCGCTGCCTACTACTCCCACCGCTGGCCAGGCCATCCCTTTACTCACCCACACCCCCTGTTATTCTACGGCGACGACAGCCTCACACCGCAGTGAACCAGTGGAACCTCGTACTCCTCTACGCGTGGGCATCCACTTCCACGTCTTCCCCGGCTCCACATCGTCCCCTTCCTAGGCCTCACCGTCGTCAACCGCCCTGGTGCTCTTGGCGCGACGTGGTTAAGGTGGTCCAGGAACGACTTCCATCGGACGTGGACTCTACATGGAGATGCTGACAGCTGGGTCCACGGCCGCAGCAAGGAAGTGCCTCCTTATTACATGCAAAATAATTATTCCTCCACTTGACAGCGGGGACCCACCAGACGGGCCACCGTATTACGTGAAAAAAACATTTTCCCCTGACTACTGGGACCCACCAGCTACATCTTCGCACGCAAGGAAGTGCCTGACAGTCGGGACCCATCTGGACGAAGTGTATGTAGCGTTGTCATTCTGGTCGCGAACGTGTACGTACATATATATTGGTCGATGTAGAGGTGAGGCGCGCACGTAGCATGGACACGTACGTACAGCGGCCAGTGCGCAAGAAAGAAAATACGTCCACGTATGTGTACATACGGGCGGGGTCTCGAACGCATATTCGCATACGTACGGCCAGGGCTCGTGTACTTGGCTGGGTCGGAATGGAGAAACAGCATCGTCGTCGTGTTCATGGGGAGCCAACCAGCTGGGTCGGAACGGAATGCGTGGTCGTGTTCGTCGGGAGGGCTTGGACGGAACAGGCAATGTAAACGAGGCCTGGCGTACCGCAGAACGGAGGAAACGGCCTTCTGTTCGACCGGCCACGTTCAAAACGGGATCGTGTTCATCAGGAGGGGTCTGGCGTACAGCAAAACGGAGGAAACGTCCTCCTACGGTCGAAACGGGGGTCCTGTTGATCGGGAGGGGTGTGGCGTATCGCAAAACGGAGGAAACGGACTTGTGTTGGAGCGCTACGGTCGAAACGGGGGTCCTGTTGATCGGGAGGGGTGTGGCGTACCGCAAAATGGGACTCCATGGGATACTGTTCATCTCCACCATCGACCTCCTCCAACCTCCACGGGCTACCGTCGACCTCCTCCAGCCTCCACGGGCTCCTGTTCATCTAGCCTCCACCATGCGCTACTCCACCGTCTACTGTTCAACCACCCTTCCACGTCACCCCTCCACCGTCTACTGTTCATCCAGCCCTCCACGCCACGGGGTCCTGTTCATCCACCCCTCCACGGGCACCCCTCCATAGTCTACTGTTCATCCAGCCCTTCACACCATGGGGTCCTGTTCAACCACCCCTCCACGGGCACCCCTCCATCGTCTACTGTTCATCCAACCCTCCACCACACCACGGGGTCCTGTTCATCCAGAGGCAACGCCACCGCTCACTGTTCATCCAAACCCCCCCCACAACGCTCACTGTTCATCCAATCGATCGGTTTCAGTTAGCAGCAGTAGCGAAGGAATCGCTCGATCAGGTTCAGTTAATAGCCATCGATCGATCGCTCGGGTTCAGTAATGCGTAGTCTGCAGTGCAATCGCTCGGGTTCAGTTAGAGCCCAACGCCTCGCTCGGGTTCAGTTAGAGCCAACGCCTCGCACACACGCGCGTACGTGTATGAGAGAGACGTGCATCGCTCGGCCCCCGACCTCCCACCGTAACCGGGAACTCCCCAAAATTTTCCTCCCCCTCGCTTCTATCATGGTTTTTTCTGTCATGGACAGCCCAAAGAATGTCATGCAGCTGCGTCTCTGGCCCGCCCAGGATGAAAAGCCCATTTTCTGTCATGATTTTTTGTCATAGAAGTAGGATCCCACCACATGTATGATGATACCGGGTTTTGTCACAATTATCGTCATAGAAGTGTCATATGTATGATAGAAAAAAATTGTGTTCGGCCCAAAATGTCACGGATGTGTCTTTTTTTAGTGTATATATCTGTTCAATGAATGTCGGACCACACTCACTTTGTCTCTCTATCTATATGTCTCTCGATTGACGTCGCTTTCTCACACCGTATCTTCCACGCATTGAAGCTACCTCTCCATCCCTCGCAAAGCCGGATCTATTTACATTGCGAGGGGCACCCCAACCTTCGATTAATTTGTGTAGGCATTTATTCCGGTGGGTTTAGATTATATTTTCATAGCATTCGGCCCACAACTACTCCAAACACCGTTGCAACCCCGCAACTCCCCTAGTTGATTTTCCTCTGGCTCGGTCATCGCTCTCTCGCACGTCCTTTCATGCCTTCAATGTGGCACCATGGTATTATTGCAAAAACTCTGTTGTTCTCTTTAATTATTATAAATAAGCTACAAAACTACACACCGATGGTCCACTTGGAATGGAACAAATTTCGACCAACAAATTAAAGTGCTACAAACTACACACCGAGGGGCCCACATGTCATGAAACAAATTTGGACCCATATACAAATTAAAAAATAAAGGAAGAGGATCAAACATGCGACCGGGCCTTCAAGCCGCATGTCAATAGGCAACATACATAGAACAACAATGTTTGTTGTACCCCCCTTTGTTCACATAATGTTTTTATATTACCACAACCTATTTAATGGATAACATGTAATATTATTTTTAATACTATTCGCCTTCACTTACTGGTGGGTTCCATGTGTGTTCTCCCTCTCTCCTCCCCTTCTGCGTTTAGACACATGGGCAAACACGAAGAACTCGCGGGCGATGTTGCCGTTGACCATATTTGGACGCGCTCACAAGTCACGGCACCAGTTTCATGTACTAGCAGCACTAGTCAGTGTGTATGTGCAATGCATGTTAATTTGGAAGTATATTAAGTGCATGCGGATATTAAGTAGGATATTATTTGCGTGTTATTATGTGATTAGCACTATTTTTGGCATGAAATTAACTGCATGCTAAACATCTTGAGAGCTCGACATTGAAGCAATCTAGGTCATTGGATGACAAGGAATACATGTGGCTTGATGACATTTTATATTTAATTTGATACGGCTCTAGCAGAACATTCAATCGATCAAACCATAGATTTTGTTCAGTCTGATTCCGACTTTAAATTATATGACGATCGATATAAAATAAACAGAAATGATAAACGTTTGGATTTTAAGCATGGCAATCCGAAGATTTTTCATGGAAAATTTAGATTACACGGCGGCGGCGGGGGCGTCTTGTGGTGGGAAGTGGCTCCTCTGCCATGCTCTGTATGTCGTCGGGCCACTGACCAACCGTGACGGTGGCATCTTGCGCCATTGTTGGTGTACTCCAGGACGTTGGCCTAGCTTCAAGGAAGGCCAAAATGTTCTGGACTTCGGAGCGAGTCAACTGGTGGGAGGAGGCGACTGGCGTTGGTGCAAGGAAGCGGTCGACGGCGGCCATCCATGCTGCTGAGGGGGGCACTGGCACCCGCGCGAGGACAGGCGCTGTCAACGATGCAGCGGAGACATTCGTGTGCATGGGCACCAGCACGGGTTTGCGTGTCAGTGCATGTGCAGGCGCATGCGCTGGCAGGTGCACGGGCGCATGAAAGTCGGCGGGGACCTCGTGGAACCCCGTGGGATCAAGCTCGGCGACAATGTGCGGCTCCCAGCGCATCAATGCCACGGGTATGGGTGCTGGCGCAGTCGGGGCAACGGGAGCCGGAACGGGAGCGGGGACAAGCACGGCGTCTTCCCGCAAGGCTAGTTCAAGCTTGTCCTAAAGCGCCTTATGTTCTTGAGACTCCGGCTGGGTGTCTTCCTCAGGAAACTGCAAGACTAAGGGCAGACCATCGTGATGCGGCATGTCGTACGTTTAGGTCAGGCTAGTTGGAGGTAGACGACAGGAGAATCGGAGTGGAAGAGAGAAGATTGTAGCTATACCGGGTAGTGCGGGGTTGATTTTAAACTGCGGCGCCGGCAACATTAAAAGTGGGAGCAGTTGGGACGAAGGTGGGCGGCGGAGCCTGGTCAAAGGGCTCGCCTCTCGATGAGCCTGCATAGCGGTCTGCTCGCATGCCTCCCATCGACTCACACGCTTGCTCGGACGGCACCTGCCGATGAGAAGCGGGGACTCGTGGCGGCACGTAAACGCCCTCGATTTCAATAGTGAAAGCGTTCGCCTTAACGTGACAGGTCTGAAATTTAAGATCCAGGATTCGAAACAATATCATAACCTGCATCATGCAATAAATTTTCAAGCCGTACATCTGTCCTGTTGTATTTCTTAAGAAAGGATTTGGTCAAACATTTTGCTTAGTTAGACTTCAGACAAGTTATATATGCAGAGTAAAAGGATAATCCCTTTGTACCAGTGCATTGCCTGATATATTAACTCACGTACACTACAAAAAAATACACTTCCGTGATGATACATGTTTGTCACAGTAGGTCGCATTTTTCATCATGCGTGTACATCCATGACAAATTTATGACAGAATCAAGATAGTCATACCTGTGCTGTCATAGAAGTGTTCCATGACATTACCAAAATTATCATCACGGAAGTGTCCACTTCCATGACGATAAATCGCGCGTCACGGATGTGCTTTCGTCAAGGGTGACCGACACGTGGCATCCACCGTAACAGAATGACGTTAAGCTATCGGGTCGGGTTTTGGATCCGATAACCCATTAACAGCCCCGACCAATGGGGATTTTGCACGTGTAAAATCATCATTGGCTGGAGGGAACACGTGTCGGCTCACCGTTGGGTCAGATGTCATCCGCTCATTGGACCGAAGGCGCCTATGATACGGCGACACGTGGCACGGCCCAACAGAGGCCCATTCCTGTGAAAAGGCCGGCCCGTTTGACTTGGTCAAAAGGTGGAGGGCCAGCCCACGGAAAGCCTGTTAACGGCATGTTCGCATATAGCCCATTTATAGCCTGCTAACCCAGGGCCCGTTACGCCCTATCTGAATTAGGCCCAGTAGCGTCATCTGGGCTGTCCAATATGATTCAGCCCGTTTTAAATTCCAGCCCATGTGTGGCCCATGACTTTTTTCGGCCCATATGAGGACCTTTGTAACTCTTGGCCCATTAACGGCCCATGGTGAAACTGGCCCGTAATGAACAGTGTATCACTTTATACCCATTAACGGCACGTTATTCCATTGGGCCGTTTCCAGCCCAAGTTATCTTTCGGCCTTCTCAGGGCCCATTGATTCTTCGGCTCACTTGCAGCATTCGGTTACATACGGCCCGTTACTGTCATTTTCTGCTTGTGGGCCAAATTCAGCCCGTCGTTACAGTCGGCCCGTTTGCGGACTGTTAATACGTTGGGCCGTTTTCATGTAAACAAAAACCCGTTGGGCTGTTTTCATAGAGTTATCAAATACGGCCTATTAATGGACCGTTATGGTCCATGAATAGTACGACCCATGATTGGCGAAATGATGATACGCCCCGTAGAAGGCCCTTGGATCCTACGGCCCGTATGAGGCCCATGGATAGTACGGCCCGTAGAAGGCCCATGGAACGTATGAGCCGTAGAAGGCCCATGGACCCTACGGCCCGTAGAAGGCCCATTGATCCCTAAGGCCCGTATAGAAGGCCGATGGATCCTACGGCCCGTATAGAAGGCCAATGGTCATACGGCCGAACGAAGGTCCATGGATCATACGGCCTCCAGGAGGCCCATGGTTACAACAGTCCATGTGTTGCCATGATTATTTTGGCCTAGTTACCAAAAATAGGCTATTGTGGCCACTAGAAAAACACAGAAAAAGAACTGCAGTGACTACAAGAAAACAACTAAACAAGACAATAAGGAAATAAATAAGCAAGCAATTAAGGCTAGCCTATTACCGCTATTAAACATATTATATCCACTGGGCATCAAAGTTCGCCACTAGTGCAAATAGTGGGAACAAAGCAGCATATTACATACACTGGCTGTCAAAATTGGCCACCAGTGCAAATAAACGCGGCAGCAAAACAAGAGGATAACTGAAACAACTTCAGAAGAGCTCAAGAAACGTTGTCCTGGGTATCCACCATGCTGGCAATAAGCTTAGCAAGCTGATTAGCTTTGTCCTGTTTGGTGCTAAAATCCTCCAACGCTTGCTGTTGCACCAGAAAGTAAGCTTCTGAATGCTCCAGGGACTTCCGCAGTCCTTCCGCTTCTTGTCACAGCACAGCTGATCGATGTCTTTCAGCTTGTAGTTGAGACTCAAGAAACCGAACTGATTCAGACATTGAGTTTGAATAGCTAGTGCAAGCGGTAGTGTCCAGTAACTCGAACACTAAACCAAGACAGGGTTTTGGGGTTGTCTCGCTGTCTTCAAGATAGTCTTCCTTAGCTGTTTTATCAGCTTTGTTGGAGACCAACAAGGATGTGTCGCTATCCTGAACCTTATCTGCATTACTTCCTTTACCATTGCTTAATAAGGCACTCTTCCCCAATATTCTGTCAGCATTCTAAAAGAAGAAACAAGCAGACACATAACAAGTTTAGCATGTACTAGTATATGAAACTCATTTCGGTGAACTAGTTCATTAGTAAGGTGGACAGGATTAAACTACCAAGTCTTCTATTGCCAAGTACTAGTACATAATAAAAGCATCAAACAAACATATATCTATGTCCTATGGTCACTGCCTTGTCTTGCCAAATCAAAATAGAGACACGGTTCAAATCATATTAGTTCAAGACAAAGCAGTAGTGAAAGAATACAAAGCGTGGGAAGCTACATGGCACAACAAGATTTGAGATGGGTACCACAGGTCTACATGTACAACAACACTATTGGCTCTGTTGTGATGCTAGTAATGTGCATGATATGAAAGTCAACTGTATACACAATTGAATTTCAAATCAAAAGAGCTATTTATAAGAGCAAACCTGTTAAAGAAACATGCGTGCACATACCTGCTGTGCAATTGGAGTTTCAATTGGATCCTTCAATTTAAAAATAAGTTTGTATCAGTAAATACAGTGATACAAGAGCAAAGCAATCATAGTTAAAAAAGGCACGCCTAAGCGAGCGCTTAAGCGCACCTAGGCTCTAGGCGTTGGCAAAACGCATTGTGCATAACTACGCTTAATCTGTGCATAACTGCGCATAAGCATGCGATTTGGTCAGTAAAGTGCAAGGCCGTGGCAAAACGCACAATTAACGCCTAGCGCTTTTTTGAACTATGATAGCAATGGAATCTTAAATTAGAACAGTTGTTCTTCAGGTTTAGGCACTTGTCTACAAGAACAGAGTACAATAAGACACAAGAATATAATAATTAAAAATAGAAAATGAGCTAACAGACCTTAACACATTCTTGGTTTGGGACCAGTACAGAACAAGGCGTTCCCAGTCATCGTCCAGTAAATGTGTCTCATGAGAACGTAAGGGAATTTGATGAGTTTCTTTGCCGGTGAAGTACGTTTTCTTCAGGTAATTCCGATACTGCCACCAAGCATTCTTGAAGATAGCAGAGGTATTAGCACAGGTTACCTCATCATGAGTTTCCAAATTGGTCCTTCTCTATAGAGAAAAATGGGAAAATTTTATGTATTATAACCATCATGGAGGTAGGATGTATGGGACGAAGCAAATTAATTGCCATGAATAACATTACCTACACATAACTCCTAGACAAACACTTGCAACTGGCATTTTCCTTCATCTTTAGTATAATATTTCCAAGATGGGAAGATACGCACATACGATTTAACAACATCAAATGCGATAGATGCTAAACTACAACTGGCTGGTTGTGCTTCCTCCACAGGAATAGGCATACTAACTGGTGGAGTTGGGGTTCGCCGTGATAGTACTGGCCCTTTGGGCACTGGAGCTGCCTTACTAACTGCTCTTGTTTGGGAGCTCTGTGGTGGAGATGGTGCTGTGTCAACAGGAACTGGGTTACTATCGGCTGGGGTTGGGGTTAGATTGGGTGAAGCTGGTTTTCTGTCCATCACAGTAGGGGTACAATCTGTGAGAGTTTGGGTTATGTGTGGTAGGGCTGGTTCTTGTGCATGTACAACCTGGGTGCTATCTCCACCAAGAGGTATCACTGTTTTATTTGAAGACCGTGTTTTTATTCCGCTAGATACTGGCATCACCCGCTCCAATTCAAATGGCTGATAAACAGGAAACACAGTTGAATGTACAGACATTGTATGAGAGACACATGCAATAGATAGTGTGGAAAAAAGAGGGCATGAAATAGTTGACATGTATATTGTTTAACTAAAACGGATAGCATGACATAATTTCACATATATGATGTATAACTAAACAGGATCGCATGACATAATTCACCTACATGTTATCTAAGTAATCAGGATTGCATCATTTAATTCACGTATGTGATTTATATGCTAAACAGAGGGCATTCGATATGATGTCTGAACTAAGACATGGTGTTGAATATTGTGTATATGATGTCTAAACTATGCAATGCAAGACACCGTATGCATGATATGAGCAGTATAACCGTGCCAAGTTAGAGCATACACCTCAGTAGGGGAATAGGACTGGTCATCTGTCTCTGAATCCATCTCTGAGGATCTATCGGGACCCAACAAGAGATCTGCTTCGACAGGTAGCACTGTTTGCTCTGAAGGCCTTGTTTTCACTCCAGATTTTTCCATCTCCCACCCAAATGGTGATTCACAGGAAGAGTAGTTTAATGTACAAACATTGTCGACAAATGGAAATGTAATGAAGAAAAGGATGGGAAAGATATCATTCAAATATATGATGCCTGGTTAAACTGGATGGCATTGCACATTTCACATATATTATGGCTGGCTAAAAGACATGAGACTGCATAATTCCCATATATGATATAGAAACTAAATAGGTGGCATTACAGAACATGTCTAAACTAAGCAGATGACATATATGATGTCAAAAGTAGGCACTGCAAGGCAACATATGCATGATATGACTAACATCATCATGCCAAGGTAGAGCAAACACCTTGGGGGGTAAATAGGAGTGGTCAGCGGCGTCTGAATACGCCTCAGAACAGATATCTTCGTCTAGATTTCAATCTGGAGAGGGGTGGGGAGGGTTTGCCATTGAACCCACCATGGAGCAATGTCTGCATGACATTGTATTGCTGCGCAAAACTCTTCTGTTTTTCTCTACATGTTCAGCATGACTGTGTACAATATCTGACATGCATACGAAAAAATATGGTGAGATTATGTAAGAAGAGCATGCAGAAATTTAGAGTGATGGTAACAACCAGTGGATGGATCCAAAAATAATGATAGCAGGCTGATGATTGCTTTAAATTAATAAAAAGACACATGATGATTGCTTTACTATTTGTTTACCACCCAAGATCAACAACATAGGCATACCCTAGGTGAACCAGATATTAGACAGACATACTATTCATTGCTGCCACAATATGTGCCCCACAACTAATTTAGAACTCAAGTTTGAACATTAATTTGGACCTGAGTTGGGAGTCCAAGAGCTGAACAGGATGATAAAGTAGCAGGTAAGTTTAAGCAATGCATAACATAGGCAGAAACAAAAGAGTGCGACCTCTCTTGTGGACCCATGTACTCCTCAGGATCATCTGCTGAGTCGATGATGGTGATGCCATTGGGGTGGGTGCCTGTCGGAGTAAATGACCACGGGTAGCCTAACCGGCTCCCTTTGGCCCTCAGAAAAAACAATGGTCCGACGGAGCCTTGAAGCGCCCAAGACACGGGGCCGCCTTCGTCCGGCTGGCTATCACCTAGGCCGACTAGCGGAAGGCGGCCCGGCCATAAACAATCTTTGGGGGACACCACAATAGGGCCGACTCCAAGAAAGCCGGCCCATGAAGGGCAGGCTCCCAGAAAGCCGGCCCATGAAGGACCGGCTCCAAGAAAGCTCGCCCATGAAGGACGGGCTGCAAGAAAGCTGGCCCATGGCAGGCGGCCATGGGCCGCACCCTATAGTGAACCCCCCATAACAGTGACGAGACGGGGCGTGGCTACAGTGACGAGACGGAGCATGGCTACAGTATGCCGTACAGGGCGGACATCTCCTGTCCGGCGAAGCACTCTTGCCATGCGAATCATGACGCCATCCACGACGGGCTGCCGGTATACGGCCCAGATGCGGCGGGCCCCTTCACTCAGAGAGACATCCGAAGGCGGCCTGGCCTCCCCTAGCCGGCCTAAGGCCAGGCCGGCTTCCTGCAGCCGGCTTGCTCCCCTCCCCGGGGTGCGCGCAGCATTAAGCAGACAAGACGGGATAAGGCTACAGTGAGCGCCCGCAAGGTGGCGGCACTATAGCCATGCTTACCTCGACAAAGACCTCGTCATTAGAGGCGAGGCGACAGTAACCAGCCCCCAACAAGACCCCCCAAGCGGTGGGGCCGGCCTGTCGGCCAATGGGCCGGCAGCCGGCAGGACCCACCAGTCGGCGGGCCCCAGAAGCCGGCGGACGTAGGCGCTGATGGCCTGGGCCCACGCCCAGGCCGGATTACCATTGTACCCCCGGGGGGTAGGACTATATAAAACCCCCGGGACACCCATGCAAAGGGTGGATCTGGGAGAGTTTTAGACACTACCATAGGGAGAGAAGAGAGCTAGCCTTTCCCTTCTTCCTCCTCCCACCAAACAGCTCAAGGAGCCTCCTGTAGCTTCTTATCGATCTAGTGATCATGTGGTGACCCAGCAAAGCAGGAGTAGGGGTATTATCTCCATGGAGAGCCCCCAACCTGGGTAAGATCCGCCGGCGTGCATGTCTTCGCCTTATCTCGTTTCCATGCACCAACGATGTCTTAGTGGCTCCCACAATGATAAGCCATCCGTTGGCATATGTCGCACCTACCACCCGACATTTGGCACCCACCGTGGGGCCAGGTGCACCGTCGTCCAGAGATCTGCTCTGGACGGGAACCCTCTTCCTCCCCAGCGAGCGTAGCCATCCCGGCACACCCGATGGCGCTTGCCCCGACGCGATGAAAAGCGTCGAGGATGCCTGCGCAGCGCGCTGCCTCGCCGATCTTCTTGGCGAGGCTCGCATCTTCGACGAGCCTGCATCCGACACGGGCACAGGCTGCCCCGAGAGCCGCCTCGTCAGCCTCCTCGGCAAACTCCACGTCTCCGGCGAGCCTACCGCAGACTTGGAGTCGGTCGGCTCCACCGACCCGATGCTTGTCGATTCCGACATGGCGTCGCTCGACGCCTTCCCCTCTGACATGATCGTCTTCGACGACCCTCTCCCTCGAGCCGACAGTGGCGGCAGCACCGTCACCGAAGTGCTAGTCATCAGCCACGGTGTCGCCTCCGACGAGAACGCTCGCGACGCCCTGCAGGCCGCATTGCACGACCTGTCCGCCCCCATCCCGGCGGATGCTGACGCTGAGGCGCTGGATGCACGCCGCCTTGCCCTCCTTGCGGAGGGCTAGAAGATATCCACCATGAGACGCCTCACGGAAGCCCACCAGCGTGAAGTGGACCGCGCCACCTTCGGCATGCCGCCTCTAGAAGGGCCAAGCCGAGTCGGCGTCGTCAAGAAACTAGCGCGGCCATCGCCAGCATGCTGGGAGCGGACCGCCCAGTCTACACCACGCCCCTCGAGAATCTGCGCGCCGCCCAGTCGATCGTTGACGAGCTAAATGGACTAGGGGCCGACGAGCTCCCCTACATGACCAAACGCATCCAGCAGCTGATCGATGCGGCCGCAGCACGACATGAAGCAGGCGTCCGAGCTGGAAGCCCCCCTCGCCGAGAGCACGGTGCGACGTCGCGTACGCCAACTGCGGTTGGCGCCCGTGCAAGACAGGAGAAGGAGCCGGCTGCTAGCCGCAGCCGGACTCACATTACCATCGAGCGCGACGCAGAAGGCCGCCCCTGAGGAGTGGAACGACGGGGCGACCTGCCTCCTCCTCCGCCTCGTGGGGAAAGATATCCCACCCCGCCGCCTGTCGAGCATCCGACTCTCAGTGGCCGACTTGGTCGCTGCGAAGGAGTCGGCGAGAATGACGCCCGCCATTGGATCGACCGCCTAGCGCGATCCCTGGCCCTGGAAGAAGAAGATGATGTCGGCCCGCCTTGTTTCGGCCCCCGCATCCGCGACGAGCCCTTTCCCAAAGGGTTCTCGCTCCCAAGAGACACGCCCAAGTACAATGGCTCCATGAAGCCAGAAGACTGGTTGATCGACTATTCCACTGCAGTTCGCATAGCGAATGGCAATCGACGCGTTGCCGTGAAATATGTCCCCTTGATGCTCCAAGGCACGACGCGCACCTGGCTCAACAACCTCATGCCTTACAGCATCAACAGCTGGCTAGACTTCACCGAAGCCTTCATACGCAACTTCACCAGCACCTAGAAGCGGGCTCCCAAGCCCCGACAGCTATCCATGTGCGTGCAAGGGCCCAGCGAATCAACCCGCGACTACCTCACGCGTTGGGCCGAGCTCCGCAACTCCTGCGAAGGGGTGCACGAGGTCCAGGCCATAGAGTACTTCACCGCTGGGTGCCGCGAAGGCACTCTCCTCAAGCACCGACTCCTCTGCGATGAGCCGGCAACCCTTGATGAGCTACTGATCATCACTGACAAGTATGCCACGGCCGACTCCTCAATGAAGACCGAGCTCCGGGTAGACGCCTCCGGAAAAGTGCTGACACCGGCTCCCAAGATGCCGACTGGAGAATTAAGCTAGTGCCTGTATCAAAACGACCACAAGCGCAAGGCCCATATGCCGCCTTCCACTAGCCGGCAGGTGGCCACGATCGAAGAAGAGCAGCCTGAGGGACGGCCGACTCCGAAGAAGCAGAAGGGCGGTAGGCCGGCTTGGCAGCCGGCTTTCTCCTACGAGCAAACCCTCGACGGCCCCTGCAAGTTCCACAGCGGCGTGAAGCCGTCCAACCATACAACACGGAAGTGTCATTGGCTCACCCGAATCTCCAAGGGCGAGGGGCTGTTGCTTCCTCCGCCTGCAGGCCCGCCGCCTCCTGCCCCGCAGCAGCCGGCCACCTCCTGCCCCGCAGCAGCCAGCCGCTCGCCCTGCAGTCGGAGCTGTCCAAGACGAGCTCCCCGACGAGAAAGCCGCCTATGTCGTGTTCACCAGCCAGACAGAAGATCGGCGCAGCCAGCGCCGACAGCAGCAAGAAGTCAACACGGTCGCCTCCAGTAAGCCTGCGTTCATGCATTGGTCAGAGAAGCCCAGCAGCTGGAGCTGAGATGACCACCCAGAGGTGATGCCGTCTCCTGGCTCCTATGCCCTGGTTTTGGATGCCACCCTGGCGACGGAGAGGCGTGCCGCCCGATTCTCCCGCGTGCTGATGGACCGTCGGGTGCAGTATCAACATACTGTACCGAGATACAATGGAGAAGCTCAACATCAAGCCAAAGTAACTCATGCCAAGCCGGACTGTGTTCCACAGCATCGTACCCAGTCTGTCCTGCTCACCAATCGGCAAGATCAAGATGGATGTCCTCTTTGGGGACAAGGATCATTTCCGCTGAGAGGCAATATGGTTCAAGGTAGTGGATTTGGAGAGCCCGTATAATGCATTGCTTGGCCGACCAGCGTTGGCCAAGTTTATGGCTGTGCCCCACTATGCCTACCTCAAGATGAAGATGCCGAGTTCCAAGGGAATTATCACCATAGCCAGAGACTATAAGAAGTCTTCTGAGTGTGCATCAGCCAGCAGTCGGCTGGCCGAGTCCCTCGTGATCGCCGAAGAAAAGAAGATGCTGGATCAAATTGTGACATTGGCTGGCAAGCAGCCGACCTTGTCCCGTGACCCCAAAGAATGTGAAGCTCAAGATTCTTTCCAGCCGGCCAAGGAGACAAAGAAGATACCTCTGGACCCGGAGCACCCGGAGAGGCACACTGTCATAGGCACAGGCCTTGACAGCAAATAGGAAGGCAAGCTCGTCGATTTCCTCCGTGAGAATCGGGATGTCTTTGCATGGTCCCCCAAAGACATGCCGGGCGTCCCGATGGATTTCGCCGAGCACAAGCTACACGTACGATCTGATGCAAAGCCGGTAAGGCAGGCCTTGCGCCGCCTGTCGGAAGAGAAGAGAAGAGTAGTCGGAGAAGAAATAGCCTGGCTTCTGGCAGCCGGCTTCATTATGGAAGTGTTCTTTTCAGAATGGCTTGCCAACCCGGTCCTCGTGTTGAAGAAGAACAAGCAGTGGCGCATGTGCATCGACTACACCAGCCTCAACAAAGCCTGCCCTAAAGATCCGTTCGCCCTGCCAAGGATCGACCAAGTGATAGACTCCACAGCCGGATGCGAGCTGTTGAGTTTCTTGGATGCTTATTCAGGCTACCACCAGCCGAAGTTAAACCCGGCTGATCGCTTGAAGACTGCCTTCATCACCCCATTCAGAGCTTTCTGTTACCTGACTATGATATTCGGCTTGAGAAATGCCGGTGCCACCTTTCAGCATTGCATGCAGAAATGCCTCCTCAAGCAACTCGACTGAAATGCCCATGTCTACGTAGACAATGTCATGGTGAAGACGGAGAAGCACGGAACCCTGCTGGAAGACCTCAAGGAGACCTTTGAGAATTTGCGCCGGTTTCAGATCAAGCTTAACCCGGAGAAATGCGTGTTCGGGGTACCAGCCGGCCAGCTTCTAGGCTTCCTGGTCTCTGAACGCGGCATCGAGTGCAACCCAGTGAAGATCAAGGCTATAGAGAGAATGAAGGTCCCTACCAAGCTGCGAGACGTCCAAAAGTTCACCGGATGCTTGGCGTCTTTGAACCCCTTCATGAGCCGGCTCGGAGAGAAGGCTCTCCCCGTCTATCGACTCATGAAGAAGTCCACTCACTTTGAGTGGAATGACCAGGCGGACCAAGCTTTCCATGAGCTGAAGAAGATGTTGTCCACACCACCTGTCTTGGCGGCCCCAACTGAAAAGGAGCCGATGCTCCTCTACATCACTGCTACCAGCCGGGTGGTCAGCACGGTCATCGTAGTCCAGTGTCCCGAAGAAGCCCGAGCTCAGCTAGTCCAGAGGCCGTTATAATTTTTGAGCGAAGTACTGTCCGCCTCAAAACAGAACTACCCGCACTATCAGAAAATGTGCTATGGTGTGTACTTCGCCTCCAAGAAACTCAAGCCCTACTTTCAAGAACATCCCATCATGGTCGTATGCACTGCCCCGCTTGCCGAGATCATAGGCAGCCGGGATGCAACCGGCCGAGTGGCGAAATGGGCCATCGCGCTGACTCCTTACATAGTCTACTATCAGCCCTGCACCGCCATCAAGTCCCAAGCATTGGCCGACTTCCTCGTTGACTGGGCCGAGACCCAGTACCTGCAACCGGCCCCCGACTCCACTCATTGGCGGATGCACTTTGACGGATCCAAGATGCGCACTGGCTTGGGAGCCGGCATCGTCCTCACCTCTCCCAAGGGCGACAAGCTCAGGTACACACTGCAAATCCACTTTGCCGCCTCCAACAATGTGGCTGAGTACGAGGCGCTCATACACGGGCTCCGGCTAGCCAGGGAACTCGGCATCCGCCGGATCCTGTGTTATGGCGACTCGGACTTAGTGGTTCAGCAATCATCCGACGACTGGGATGCCAAGGACATAAACATGGCAAGCTACCATTTCCTCGTTCAGCAGCTCAGCGGATACTTTCGAGGGGTGCGAGTTCCTTCACGTGCCACGGGCCGATAACGAACAAGCAGATGCCCTGACACGAATAGGCTCCACCCGGCAGGCTATACCAACCGGTCGTCGCCCTCCAACGCCTCCTCAAGCCATCTTTCAAGCCGTCTCTGGAATCCAGTTCCATCTTCGTGCCGCCTGACCCCGACGCAGTCGGATCCAATTTCGGGGACTAGACAGGCGGCCCGGGGACTTCGGCAGCCGGCTCCGGGAACTGCCATAGTCGAACCCGGCCCAGGGACTGCAGCAACAAAGCAGGCGGAGGCTGACTCCAACTCCTCACAACCCAGCCCGCCCACCCTGGTTGCGGTAGCCGTTTGGCAATCGAAGAAGTCACAGCTCCATCATGGGCTCAGCCCATCCTCCGTTTCTTGATAAATGAAGAGCTACCGACTAACGAGATCTCGACAAGACAAGTCCAACGCCGAGCCGGAGCTTACACAATAATGAACTAAGAGCTAGTCAGGCGCAGTGCTACCAGAGTCTTCCAGTGTTGCGTCGAGCCAGAGAAAGGCATAGCAATCCTCGAAGATATCCACCAAGGCGAATGCGGCCACCATGCCGCCTCCAGGGCGCTCGTCGCCAAGGCATTCCGCCATGGATTCTTCTGGCCGACCGCTTTGTAGGATGCCAAGGAACTAGTCAAACACTACAAAGGGTGCAAAGTCTTCGGCTCCAAGCAACACCTGCCGGCTTCTGCACTTAAGACCATCCCCATCACTTGGCCCTTTGCCGTTTGGGGGCTGTACATGGTCGGCCCATTCAATATGGCGCGCGGCGGCATGACACATCTGCTTGTCGCCGTGGACAAATTTACCAAGTGGATTGAAGCAAAACCGATCAAGAAACCGAATGGGCCGACTGCCGTAACATTCATTGCGGATATTACAACTCGATATGGTGTACCACACAGCATCATCACCGACAACGGCACAAATGTTGCCAAGGGAGCACTGGCACGTTTCTGCGCGACACAGGGCATGCGACTGGACTTAGCGTTCGTTGCCCACCCGCAGTCAAACGACCAAGTCGAGCCAGCAAACGGCCTCATCCTCTCCGGCATCAAGCCCCGACTGGTCGTGCCGCTGGAGCGTTCGGCCGGCTGCTGGCTCGACGAGCTACCGGCCGTCCTCTGTAGTCTGCGCACTACCCCAAACAAGTCAACCGGCTTCACCCCTTTCTTCCTTGTATATGGTGCCGAGGCTGTCATCCCAAATGACATCGAATTCGACTCACCTCGGGTCACCATGTACACGGAGGCGGAGGCTAAAGAAGCAAGAGAAGACGACGTTGATTTGCTGGAAGAAGGCCGGCTGTTAGCCCTCATCCGTCCGACATCTACCAACAAGGTCTGCGCCATTACCACAGTCGAAGGGTGAAGCCAAGATCCTTCCAAGAGGGAGACCTTGTGCTCCGGCTGGTACAGCGAACAGCCGGCCAGCACAAGCTCTCAGCCCCTTGGGAAGGCCCCTTCATCATCAACCGGGCTCTGGGAAATGACTCCTATTACTTAATCGACGCACAGAAGCCGAAGGCACGCAAGAGAGATGACTCCGGCAAGGTGTCGAAGCGCCCATGGAACGCTAATCTTCTTCGAAGATTTTACAGTTGAAATGCAGTATGTATCATGCTACCTTTTGTATTAAGTATCAGACAACGCCCCCCCCGAGGAGTTCTCGGGGACTACCCTATTTTATCTATGTATGCCGGGTATCATACCCATGGTTACCCGACCACATTTATTTTCTTCGTCCGGCACCGGGTCCGACTAGTCGGCCTGGGACTTGCCGCCTTGAGTTCTGTCCAAGTTCTACCTGTAGTCAGACAAGTAATGTGCCGACACCCAAGCCCTCTCTTGCGAAAGGCACAGCTCAAAGAATCGGCTGCCCGACTAGCGAGAGTTGAAGGCGGAAAGGATGCCCACATGAAAAACGGCTAAGGACTAACGAACTTACATAACACAAGTCGGCTTCCCCCTCGCCAACCGGCTGTCGAAGTAGCTAGCTGGCTGGCTTTCTTTCCTACTCTGCCATAATCTAAGAAAGCCTGAGTACTTACCTTCCCAGACGGCTGAACTCCTTACCCGGCCACAGACTACAGAGCGGCTGTCCGGCTGGGAAGGCGGCAACCAAAGGAAGGTGGCAAAGGAAAAAAGCCGAGAGATAAAAAGCAAGTAGGAATGGAAGCCAAGCTCATGCATAATAATATTTACACAAAAGGCCTTTGAGAGGCCGGCATCCAACGAAGTTTGAATACACAACCAGTGGGTGGAATTGCGCAAAGGTAACAAATCTATTCAAAGAGTGTCAAGCAGGAAAATAAAAACAGTGAATCAAGCCAAGGGAGCGCCCGGAGTGTCAGGAAGATTGGTTAAGATGACGGTGTCGGCTGGAGGAGTGGCCGGGTGGTGAGTCTCTGCCTGGTCATCACCGGTAGGAGGCGGAGCATTCGAACGCACCTCGTTGCTAGAGGCACGGTCAGGCTAAGGCAGGCCGGCTGCTCCAACATCCGGCACAGCGTCTTCTCCATCTTCCTCCTCCTCCTCCTCTTCGCCCTCGTCGCTAGAGTCAATCTCCTCCGCCGGGTCTTCACCATCGGCCGGGTTCAGCCCGAACCATTCCTCCGGCTGCGCGACGCCGTCCTCGTTCACCTCAGGAGCAAAGGCGCTGGTGTTGGTGAAGTCGGCGATCGCCGAGGCACGCTGGATGATAGCCGACCGCACCGCCTCCAGCTCCTTGACAGCCTCCTGCCGCCAGGTGCGCAGTTGGTCCAAGTTCAGCCCAGGGTACCAAGCCCGGACGAACTCTAGAGCCCGGCGGGCGTCGGATCGAGATGCTGAGCCTTCCATGCCTCAAGGCGGCCGACGGCTACCTCCAGCCAGTCGGCAGTACGGCTGGGGTTGCAAGGAATTACTTTGCCAGGCCAGAGGGCGACCAGAACCTGTGCTCCGGCACGCTGAAGCCGGCGGAGCATGCGGTAGGCCGGCTGAAGGCGGGCCTGGATCGCCAGAAGCTGCTCCTGAAGCGACCGGTTGGCATCTGGCGCGATCTCAACCCCAGCCTACCGCCGGGCCTCGCGATGAGCTTCGATGGCTTGGTTGGCGGCGTCAGAATAGCCTGGAAAGTACTCTTCATAAAGAAGAAAGAAACAAAGCAGGTCAGGAGATAAACTGGCTTCCAAGGAACAAGCAAAAAGTGAAGAAGAAGGCGGCCTACCGTCAACCAAATCCTCGACTCGGTCGTAGCCTTCACTTAGGGCTTGCCTTGCCTCGACCACCTCGTCGCCTCGGTCTCGTATTCGGCTTTGAGGGCGGCCTCACTATCCTACGCCGCCTTTAGGGCCGCCCTGTGGCTTTCCTCCTGGTCGGCCAGTCTCTTGGCCAGGCGGTCACGCTCCAGAGCCAAGGCACTGAACTCGCCCTCCCTGGTGCGAAGGGCGGTCTGGGCCACACCCAGCTATTGCCTCAAGTCGGCGTTGGCTCCTGCCAGTACGAAAAGAAGAAGTTAAGAAAGAAGTCGGCAAGAAAGAAGTCGGATCTAGGAGTTGAAGGTAGCAGCGTGGAGGTTGTGATAATCCTGCGCAAGCAAAAGCAAATCAGTAAGGCAAAGTCTTCGAAGAAGATCCAAGCCGCCTGCTCAGCAGCCGGCTCAGAACTCGGGGACTACACCCAGTGGGTGCACTGACGCGCCCCCACGGAAAAAATCATGAGCAAGAAAACTCACCCGAACGACCGCCCGAGTCGCAAGAAACTCTCGGGTACATTGCTGCAGCCGGTGGTTGAGCCTGAAGCCGGCTACGAACATCTTGCGCCGCCAAGTTCAGCGCGACCGTCCCACCGCCCGGCATCCACCCCGGCGAGCTAGCTGTGGCCGACTCCAGCTCATGCGACAATGAGCTGGAGCCGGCCACCCTCTGCGGATCCGACTCTGAAGCCGCCCTCCCCGCACGCCGGCGAGTCGGCGGCAGGACTACAAGATCCGCCGTTGCATTCGGCTCTCCTCCCACCGGCTGCTCAGGCGGCACCTCGGGCTGGCCGCCTTGGTTAGTCCCAGCCGACGGAGGTGGCACCACTTCTCCCTCCGGGATGACTACGTCGCCCCCTCCCTCTCCATCGCCGGCGGGTTGCGGCCAATTTACTCCGGCGGGGGCACCGGGATGTCCGGGAGCACGGAGCGGAGGGGGATGACGAGTTGCGAAGGCTGGCCACGCAGGGCCTCCGCCGCCCTCTCTGCGGCCTCGGTTTCCGCCCGGGCCCTGGCTGCAGCGTTGGAGTGTGCCTCGGTCGACTCCGCCGTCGTCTCCTGGGCCGACTCGGCGGCGGTGCCCTTCGCTCCTCCGCCTCCCGCGCCTCCCGCGTGTCCCGCTCCGTCGCTACCTGAAGCTCGGCGCGGGGGTCTATGCAATGGGAGCCCGCAGATCCTCCCGCTCCGCCGACTATGGAGGCGGCAGTAGTCCGCTCAAGAGAGAGCGGGGCCCTGGTTGGCAAAACGGAGAAAGGACTTAGTAGAACGTCAACTAAAGAAAGAAAGAAAAAGTGCGTATGGACCAGAACTTACGCCGAGACCGCCTGCGGCTGCTTCACCACTTTGCCGAAGAGGGCCGCCTTCACGGCCGCCTCGTCCCGCTTGGTCGCCGCCGCTGATCCCTTGGGCTTCTTCGGCCGGCCTCCGATGAGAGTCGGCGCCGCCTGGCGCTTCTCTGCGCTGCCTCGTGCAGTCGGCCCGCCGGATGGGCCGGCGCCTTGGGGGTCGGTCACCGGCTGGCGACGCGGAATGGGATCGGCCTTGTCATCATCGGGCCAGTCGTCAAAGCCGGTAGTGAAGCCGGAGCCGCCTGCCTCGCTGCCGCCCCCCGCGTCGTCGTCATCTAGGGCGACCGCCCCCAAGTCGGCGTCCTCGAGGTCGTCCGCCTCGCGGTCGGGGGCGAACTCGCGCTCCGGCCCCGCGGTCCCAGCCGAAGGATGAAGGAGAGGATTCTGATTGAAGACAAACCGACTCGTCAAGAGTCGGCTAGAAAAGAAAATTGGGCAACGAAGAAAGAAAGAAAATTTACCAAGGGTGGTGGATGGCACAAGAGTACGGCGCCTTGCCATAATGCCAGTCCTCGGTGAGCTTGCAGTTGGCGATGTAGTTCACCATGTACGACACCTCGTCGTGAGGCATCTCCCTGGTGCTGAGTCGGCTTGGGTTGAAGCGGCCACTCATCTGATAGATCAGATGAGGCCGGCCCTGAAGCGGGAGAACCCGGCGCTCGACGAAGGCGGCGATCAAGTCGGGCCCGGTCAGGCGCTCCGACTGGACCAGTACTCGAAGCCGGGCGACGGCGCCAGCTCCAACCGACGTTAGCGACCTAGCCCGGTAGGACCATGAAGCGGGCCGGCCATGTAGGCGGTCAAGTTGACGTAATCACCGTTCGGGGCAACATTCTTCACGTAAAAGTAAGAATGTTGCAGAGCTTCACCGACTGGATCAGAGCGATAGGAGGGAAGGGGTTGTCGGCGGTGGACCTCCTTATGGCGATGAAGGCGCCACACAGAGCCGGCACGCCCGCGACGACCGTGCCGAGCTTGGATTGGAAGAACTCCCCCCAGAGCTTGATGGTGGGGAGGACGCCGAGGAAACCCTCGCACAATGAGACAAAGGCCGAGAGCAGCACCACTGTGTTGGGGGTGAGGTGGTGCGGCTGAAGCAGGTAGAAATAGAGAAATGTGCGGAAGAAGCCACTCGCAGGGAGGCCGACGCCGCGCAGGCAGTGCGAGTAGAAGATCACTCGCTCGCCTTCCTCTGGCACCGGCGAAACCTCCCTCGCTAGCGCAAGACGGACTCACACAAGATGTTCGCCCGGTAGCCGCCGCGTCTTGTGGAGGAAATCGATGTGGTCGTCGCGGACGGTGGAGCCGTCCGAAGAGCTCGACGTCGGAGCCATGATGGCAAGTGTGGCGGCAGAGAGCGCTCGGCGCGGAGGTAGCAAGCCTGCGGCACGCTAGGAAGAAGAAAAGAATGGCAGAGCGCGAGCACAGCGAAGGGCTACCACGGAGAGGAAGAAAAGGGAGGAGGTAGGGCGAGGGCGAGCGTGCGAACAATTGCTGCTCCCCCTCCCCGCCTCTACTTATAGCCTCGCGCGGCGAAGCCGAGGAGGCGAGGCGCGGGGGGGCGTGGGATTAACTCCGCCCACTCCCCCATGACCTGCGATTATCGTGCCTTGATGGCGAGTGGGAACCACCGCCGGAAGACGTGCGGTCGGTTTCGGTCCACAGAAGATCCGTGCACGGGCCGAGGCGCGGAAGTGGTGGGCCCTGGCCTACAATAGCGTCCCGTCACGCGCGTGGGCTGGTAGGCCCTTCCAGCCAAAGGGTGCCACGCGGCGCGCGGGTGGCGGGCGGTCAGCCCGCTGCTTGGCTGGCGCGCCAGCTGTTTTCCTGCCTTTGGAATTTGGGAAGGCTTCGCCAAGAAGGCACGCGCAAGGGAAGCCGGCTCCTAGCTGTCAGCTCTTCGGGATAGGAAGCTGACCGAGCTTCTCGTTTCCCCCTTCAGCTGCGAAGCCCAACCAGCTTCGGGGACTACTGTCGGAGTAAATGACCATGGGTAGCCTAACCGGCCCCTTTGGCCCTCAGGAAAAACAATGGGCCGACGGAGCCTTGAAGCGCCCAAGACACGGGGCCGCCTTCGTCCGGCCGGCTATCACCTAGGCCAACTAGCGGAAGGCGGCCCGGCCGTAAACAATCTTTGGGGGACGCCACAACAGGGCCGACTCCAAGAAAGCCGGCCCATGAAGGGCCGGCTACCAGAAAGCCGGCCCATTAAGAACCCGCTCCAAGAAAGCAAGCCCATGGCAGGCGGCCATGGGCCGCACCCTATAGTCAACCCCCCATAACAGTGACGAGATGGGGCGTGGCTACAGTGGACCCTGCCACCCCCGAATCTCAGAACAAGCATGGCTACAGTATGCCGTACAGGGCGGACATCTCCTCTCCGACGAAGCACTGTTGCCATGCGAATCATGACGCCATCCACGACGGGCCGCCGGTACGGCCTAGATGCGGCGGGCCCCTTCGGTCAGAGAGACATCCGAAGGCGGCCTGGCCTCCCCTAGCCGGCCTAAGGCCAGGTCGGCTTCCTGTAGCCGGCTTGCTCCCCTTCCCGGGGCGCGTGCACCATTAAGCAGACAAGACGGGGTAAGGCTACAGTGAGCGCCCGCAAGGCGGCGACACTATAGCCATGCTTACCTCGACAAAGCCCTCGTCATCAGAGGCAAGGCGACAGTAACCAGCCCCCGACAAGACCCCCCAAGCGGTGGGGCCGGCCTGTCGGCCGATGGGCCGGCAGCCGGCGGGACCCACCAGTCGGCGGGCCCCAGAAGCCGGCGGACATAGACGCTGACGGCCTGGGCCCATGCCCAGGCCGGATTACCATTGTACCCCCAGGGGGCAGGCCTATATAAACCCCCCGGGACACCCATGCAAAGGGTGGATCTGGGAGAGTTTTAGACACTACCATAGGGAGAGAAGAGAGCTAGCCTTGCCCTTCTTCCTCCTCCCACCGAACAGCTCAAGGAGCCTCTTGTAGCTTCTTATCGGTCTAGTGATCATGCGGAGACCCCGCAAAGCAGGAATAGGGGTATTATCTCCACGGAGAGGCCCCAACCTGGGTAAGATCCACCGGCATGCATGTCTTCGCCTTATCCCGTTTCTAGGCACCGGCGATGTCTTACTGGCTCCCACAATGATAAGCCATCCGTTGGCATATGTCGCACCTACCACCTAACAGTGCCGACGGTAGGGAAGGAGATCTCAGGCGGCGAAATACGGTCAGGAGTCGTGATGTCTGGTTTGGTGGATGCTTCTGTCGATGGAGCAGCTCAGATGAGGTGGACGATGTCGCGGCAGGAGCAGGACAAACCACACAAAGTTCCCTTTGACACGTACCTGTAACTGAAGTAATTCTGTAAGGGCTCATTTGGCTTGCATGATTCTTAAAATGCAGGGATAGGAAAAACACCCAAATAGGATAGGAAAATGCACATGGTAAACAGAGCATTTGTAAACACAGGATTTCTATCAACTTGGGTGTTTGGTTTACAGGAATTGGAAGAGCAGAGGAATGCAAAGAAACATGGCCAAAATAGAGAGAAACCATATGAAAGCGTGTACAGTTAGAATGTTATTCTGGCACTAATGCACTTCGTCTTGTTTTCAGGCATAGGATTTTGAAAAGTAGGTCCATGTGGATGTTTTGCTTCATTCCTTTCAACAAAATGCATGAAAAATTGAATAGTAGAGTGCCATTGGAAATTCCCTATTGCTATGTTTTTCCGTTGAACCAAAATAGCCCTAATGGATCGACGTTGCCGTGTCGACCTGAACATCATTGGGTTGATCGCTGAAGCAGTTGAGGCAGAGGTGGCTGTCGGAGGTGTGGAGGAAGATCTTAGGAATCTGTAGACGGCGTCCAGGGCACTGCTCTGTTGTGATGGATCGTTTTGTCGCTGGAGCAGCTCCGGTAAGCCATAAGACGTCAAGGCTGAAGTAGCACAAGATAGACATCGTCAATCTCAAGTGAGATTCTAATAGCATCTCCAATAGATGATGTAAAATGGATGTAAAATTAACATCACCAAAAACCACCTGACTACAACAGATGAGGTAAAAACTGTTGACTCTGAACTTAACTGTCGAAACTGAAATTTACTGTGGAATCTGAATGCTACTGTAGAAACTAAACGCAATGGTAGCAGAGAGGCACTTGACATGTAGTTTAGGGAGGGCCTGCAGTTCATCTTCAACATGCACCCCCCTGAGCCGCAAACCACCACCAGCCGAACCGCCGGCCCAGCGCCACCTCGCCGCCCTGAAACTACTCGCCACCGCCGCCCCGGCCAGCCCTCTAGGCCCCCCGCCCCCACCCTAAACCCTAAGATAGATAGTGGGGTACCTCTCCGGCGAGCCCTCGTCCCCACCACGGGTGGTTCTTCCTTAACTCCGGCAAGCCCCCCCCCCCCAACCCCTAAAAATCGACTAACCCAAAAGTCGATTCAGTCGACTGAAGTGTGGCTTAATCAGAGCAGAGAGGCAGCACGAGAGAGGGAGAGAGCAGCAGCAGCAGCTGGGCGAGCGACTGATCAAGCGAGAGCCGGAGCAGCAGCAGCGCGAGCGAGCGAGCGAGAGCCAGAGCAGCAGCACCAGATCCAACTGGTATGGACGCCGCCGCCGAAGGGGCCTCGCACTGGGGGAGAGCCGCCGTGGAGATGTCGCCCACAGCGCCGGATTCAAGGTTGCCGCTCCATGGGGGTGCGGGATGGAGCATCGTCGGTGCTGGGAGGTCGAGTTAAGGAGAAGGTGCGATGCTATGAGTGTACAACCTCTTTGGTGGCGCCGAGTAGACCTCGGCTTCGTCCGAGGAGTCGGTGATGATGCTGCAGTTCTGGTGGAGCAGGTTAAGGCGGCGCTGTGGGGATGGAGCAGCCGTGATAGACGAGCCAGTCATCGGAGCAGCTCCTTGTAGGTGGAGGACGGGTCGGCTGAACCGGCTGTACGGCGAGATGGATGACAGATCCTCATCCAGGGAGGTGGATGAGGGACGTCGAGCTGTTGCGGTGGACGATGTCGTCGGGGAAGAGGCTCCGGCTGGGCAGCGGTGACATGGTGTAAGGAGGAAGGTGGGGTTTCACGGCTGGAGCGGAGAGGTTATGGCGGCCTGGGATTTCGAATGGCGAAAAGGGGGCGATGGGAGGGGGTGAAGCATGACTTAGGGACGCGCTTGTCCAAAATGTAGGGTGTGTTACAAAATTACCCCCCACCGATTTGAACTAGCGGCCCTTTCGGCTCAGGGTTAGAAGGCGGATTTCGCGTGTTGGGATTTGGTAGCTAGAGGGAGTTTTCACGCGCATTGTAATTTCGGGATGGCAAGGCGCGGGTTGTGAAGGCGCCAGTTTTGAGAGCACGATATCTGAATTTTTGGGATATAACAAGACGCGGGTTGAATTTTAGGAACAAGCCTAACGTGTGGTAATATTGTACTTGTACATACCAAATCAATTCGCACTTCCCTCAACCAAAAAGAAAACGAAAAAAATAAAACTATTCACACCAAACAAAGAGAGAGTCTTGCCCCGTTTTACTATACAAATGCTGTTCAAAGCTACTCCCTCCTTCCATCTATATAGGGCCTAATGCATTTTTTGATGCTAACTTTGACCAAATATTGGAGCAATGATATATGACATGCAACTTACACAAAGCACAGCGTTAACTTCGTCTGTGAAAGGTTCTTTCAATGATATAATTTTCACATTGTGCATGTCATGTACTATTAACCTTGTCAATAGTCAAAGGCGGTCTTGAAAATCTCATTACGCCCTATTTAGATGGAAGGAGGGAGTATGAATACATTTTATGTCCGATTAAATTTTTTCGCTTGCTGTATAATGCATGTAACCTACTCATACCAACATTTTAGTGCATTCCAAATGTCTATACTACCACTGCAATTCGAACTAAATTTGAATTTGTTTCTCTATTTCAATAAGAATCTACAATCATGATTGCTGCCAACTTCAACCATCATAGTTTCCTTGCTATCCGCCAGATATAAATCGGACGGCCTATAATGCAGGATGGCAGGCACACCATCATCAACAACTCCATTTTTTATAAGAGTAGAGATAAAATATATTAAATGTAGTATAACTTGTTCATAAACACACCATTTGTATCACCATTATATATATTCACACATGCGTCGGTTTAAAACACTATGATAATTTCTTCAAATATCTGAATTCACTTTTTATAATGAACTATATATGATCTCTATTCGTCTTTTACACCCGCACAACCCTCTTATCTTTGTAGCTAGTGCTAACTTTCTCTTGTGCATGAACACGCCGGCATCCCTCTCACCCTCCCTCGGCATTCTCTAGCTCCATCGTGCAAATTCGTCTTTTCACTTTAGGTCGTTCACCCACGGTGTGTGTAGGCCCCCCGGCTCCTTATTTACGGCACACATCGATTGATATGCCTCTCTAGCCAGGTGTGACTAGCACAAACACAAGCTTCCCCTCTTCTCTTGTCACCGTCCATGCCTCACTCCCACCACTCTTTTCATCGTTCTCGTACTCGCACACTCCTCCCCGCTCGATATAGTATGCCTCTCGTACCACCTCCTACATGCATCCCTCTATCTCTATCCTTCTCCTCGTGCCTCGTTTGCTTCTAACACACACATGCATGTATACCGATCGATCTCCCAACATATACCTGGATCGACTTTAACTACCCCCCATCGATCGACGTACCTCACAAGTTATGTCTCTCCTTTCTCTAACAAAGGGCGATTGATCTTCCTATGTAGTAATGTCTGCTTACCACAGCCACATCGTCCCCCTCATCATTCGTGCATGCCTCCTGACCCGTCTCTCACACGCACGTGCACAGACAACAAGTAGCCATCTCCTCCCTTATTGATATTGCGGGCGTGCCCTCCATTTGTCTAGCAAGCCTATCCCACCATTTGTTAGAAGCAACTCCACTACCACCCCCTCCAACACCCTAGCTCTATCTTTCTCCCAACCTTATTCCTCTCCTACACATATGCATGGATGCCAATCGATCTCCCTTAATACATGAGGCAGATCGATCTCCTTAATACATGAGGTAGGCCTCTCTCCTCCTCCACACATATACCAGCCATTGTACCTCTATAGTTAATTAGGCCTCCCTCTTACCCCACCACACACCGATAGTCGAGCGCTGCAGGTAGGTATCGATGCCACAGAGACAAACTACACATGACCCCTCTCACGTTCCAGTAGGCCAGCCACTCTATATCTTTGACGTGCGCACACACAAATTCGATGGCACTCTTTATCGATCGCGCGCGCACACACACACACACATCACCCCTCTTTTCGATTCTATGGACACCTCAAGCCGGTGATACCTCCACTCTCTTCTCGTGGATCGCCCCCTCTATATATATATGTTATATTGACCCCCCCAAAAGAAAACTCTCAAGAACCCACACACTATATCTCTCTAGGTTTGTATCTCTCTCACACAACCCCACGCAGGTGGTGTACGTATACAAGAAGAGAATAGGTGCACCATGCACGTACTCACGCT
Source organism: Triticum aestivum (assembly GCF_018294505.1). Classification (NCBI taxonomy): domain Eukaryota; kingdom Viridiplantae; phylum Streptophyta; class Magnoliopsida; order Poales; family Poaceae; genus Triticum; species Triticum aestivum. The sequence goes on from NC_057810.1 coordinate 658,576,390, forward strand.
TCGTGCCTAGCCACACCCGCGTTGGTACACGGTGGAGCTCATTTCTTTACGAAATGGCATCCCACGTGCTAATTTGAACGCTTGTAGCGGTTCTTTACCTCATGTACCACGCCTACACGAAACAAAGTTCGACTTCACGTGTTGCCGCGTTATTTTTAAATAAGTTTATAGCACTCAATGGCACGTACACATAATATAAAACGATTTTTATGGAGAAAAAGGTAGTCCGCTCACTATATACAATGGAGCCTTGCGTGCCTGGTTTGTCGCTCTTTAGAGTATCTCACACAAGGCTGCGGTGGCCTCTCTCTCTCTCTCACCGTTGGTCAGTGATCCGGCTGCATCCCGTCCGCCGGGGGAAAGGGAGTGCGGTGGCCTCTCTCTCTCTCACCGTTGGTCACTCATCTGGCCGCATCCCTTCCGCCGGGGGAAAGGGAGTGCGGTGGCCTCTCTCTCTCTCACTGTTGGTCACTGATCTGGCCGCATCCCGTCCGCCGGGGGAAAGGGAGGAAGTGCATCGTTTCTCCGTTCGACGGTGCAGAGGCTGCACGTCCCGATCTGCGGTACACGCCGTTCTCTCTAACCCAGCTCCGGCGCGGCAGGGCCTACGCCACCTGCTCGCAGATTCCGCCCGCCGCCGCTAACCTAGTTACATCCCGACGACCTCCAGGTATCCCCTCCGGTCTTGCTCAACTGCCCGTCTTCCGACGTTGCTGCATGTGGATCTTCCATAGTTCTTTGCCCAAAACATAGCTCGTCCAGCATACTTTCCATATTGCATTCTCGTCCTCACACCGTTTTAGACAAACACAACCGTGTTGTTATCTTCCCTTAGGGCAAGGAATATGCTTCTTTTTTGTCGTCGCATGTGTCATCAACTGTTATTGGCCAGTAATTTTTTCCTTTCTACCTCTTTTTTGCAAATAGGGCTATCCATTTCACCTCGTTGCTATTGCGACCTTTTGGTGAACTGCACAAATCACTTTTTTCCTTAAGAGTGTTTTGTGCAGTTGTACTAAAATGTCACACGGGCAACGTTTCTACATTTCAGTGGGACTGCACAGAGGGAGATTGGTTTTGCTCTATCCTCCTCATCCAACTCCGAGCCTAATCTTCTCCAACTAGTTAGTGTTAAGAGAGATTGCAAAGGTGATCGGCTTCTATTTGTGTGTTTATTGTTTCATCAACAGTCCTCTATTATCGTAATCACACTTCATATCTTTGGAACAGGGATGCTCAGCTCTATTTTAGTGGAACTGCACAAAATGATCGGAATGTTGCATGCTCCAGACAACTACTTTTTTTCCCAACATGCCTTGTTGATTTAGACAGAGCTGGGGGGACGTTGCTGCCAATGAAAGCATGGATCAATTTTAATTTAACACCTTCTCACAACTCTGTTTTAAGTTGTGATGTACTCCATCCATCTGAAAATACTTGTCATCAAAATGGGTAAAAAGAGATGTATCTAGAACTAAAATACATCTGGATACATCCTCTTTTATTCATTTTGATGACAAGTATTTCTGGACGGAGGGAGTAATTATTAGCTCTGATCTGCTAATAATTGACATGCATTAGCAAGGGAGTTAGTTTTTTATTGTTTCCGAAAGAGCATCGATGGCAAGACACGCGAAACAAAAGCTGAAAGCTCACGCCATTGTACAATTTCATGTTGTTGGAAAATTATTTGTATAGTACGTCAATTATGTAAATAAATGATGGAAGCTTGATAGCATTGCCAGAAGCCTCTTCATCATCCGGGTCCATGTGCCATGCACAAAATTATACTCCTTCGTTACTAAATATTTGTCTTTTTACAAATTTCAAACAGGCATATTTTAGAGTGTAGATTCATCCATTTTGCTTCGTTGCCCGCGTGAAGATATCTTAGAAGAATCATGTTTCCATTCTTACTCCGTTCGAGTTACTTCAAGGATTTTCTCTTATTCAAGCTATTTAATTCTACCGATGCAATCTCTATTTCAAGCAATCCTTCAATGATGTTTCTTTCGAGTGGGCCCTAACCCACAGGTCTTCTTTCAGGATCTTACCTGACTCTTCTAATTATCAGGAGCGATTCTCAAATTCATTTCCAAGTTTGACGTAGGAATGAATTTTCATCAGTCAGATGTCTTCTTCAAGACCGCTTCCAAATTCTTTTCATCATTGGTTCAAAATTTCCATTCTTCATTCCGGAGTGCGTCAATAATTTTGGTGATTCTCATCATTATTCTCAACATTTAAAGCCTGACAAAGAAGAGTTTCTCTTAAATCTTGGTCCACTCTCTTGAAGATTCATGGTTCTAGCTTCATGCCATCCCCATATTTGCTTCGATCGTGAGAAATTGTTTTCACCCATTCAGAGCAATTCAAGAGTCTTTTCAGATTGATTCTCCGTAGCCCATCATCTCAAAATTATTCATTCTCAGCTTTCAACTCTCGTTCTTGAATTCTTCCGGTGCATCGTCCAAATATCCTCTAATCAGTTCATGATCTCTTTGTTCTCTTGTATCTAAATCCCCTCAAGTATCTTCATTCGTTTTCCAATTCTTCACGGTGAATTGTGCCTTTGCTACTTTTATTTTCAATTCTTCTGGTGGTTCATTCAAGTTTTCACTTCCTTCATTATCATATCAATTCATTCGTTGTTTTCAAATCCTACCGGTGGATCGTTGAAGACCTTCCTCAAGTTTGCGCTATATCTCTATCTGTAATCATTTTTCAATGAGAATAAGTAGTATGCCAAATCCATTGCTTGTCATCAATTTAATTTGATGAGGGACAAGCATACAATAAATCTTATTCTTATTTCCTCAAGGTGATTAATCCCTTTCTTCGTATTTTGTTATTGATGAATAAATTCTAGGTCCAAGTGTTTTCATGTTTTCTTTTCCGGAGTTCAAATTACTAGTCCATTTCGTCGGAACATCCATCTAAATCACCGCAAGGCTCATCTTATTGTTTTTTCCTTCTTTCTATCTCATCAACCTTTTGTCACCAGAGTTCTTCATGGTGGTTCTTCATGATTTAATTCATTCTTCAAGAGTTCATCAAGATTCTGTTGGTGGAGTTCAAGTATCTTTTCTTCTCGCGTCTCGAAGTGCAATTAATTATCCGTATTTCTTTTGAAGTGGAGTTTTGCATTTCTTCGTTCTTCTCGGCTATTCAGACATTGGTTGTGGTGTAATTTCACCTCAAGTTTTGAATTGTTTTTGATAAGTCCACAACAATCTTATTCTTTTCGTTGTTGATTTTCTCAACAACCCCGTTTAAATCTTCCTTCTAAAGATGCTTTCAATTTCATTCATTGCACAAGTTGTAATTTTCTTCTCCGTTCTTTTCATTCAACTCCTTCAATTCTTTCCGGAGGTTTTGTGTCATGTCTTCATAAAGTATCATTCGACCCTCTCAAGCTCGTGTTCTATTCCTCCATGTTTCAGCCGGAGTGCTACCTAAATCCTTTCAGTCTAATTCATTTCTTATCTCATTCTAACCAGAGTGGTTTCAGAGTCTATCCGATTCCGTGAGATTTCGATTCTCGTCATTCTCGTCGTTCCTCTCTTCTTCTCAAGTGTTCTCGACTCTTTGCTTCTTCTCTTGAGTTCTTGTTTCACCTCATCCTCTTTTCCTCCCGTCTTCGTCCTAAGATCTCGGGATGAGATCTCATGTAAGTGGAGGAGTGTTGTGATGCCCCAAGACCGACGATCCAGAAGACTTCCATATTTTTGTGACCTCTGTGTGTTTTTATTCGTGGTTGCTCTATTTATTTTTGCATTGCATCATGTCATCATGCCAGCATGCATGTCTTTTAATTTTTAAAAACTCATCTAAATAAATTGTATGGATCTTCGATTCATTTAAATCGAGGGAAACGCACATGGTGATTTCTCTTTATAACTATTACCCTCCCAATATTATTAGGGAGCTATGATAAATATTCCATTCTTTAGGAATAAACCATAACACACTTACAGTTTAAGTTCGATGCATTTTCTACCTCAATTCCTTGCCTCAATCTTTGTCAACAATTCTTATCTCATTTATCGAGGCTCTTCCAAAATTTCTCAACATTTTTGGACATACCGAATACCCACTTCTTTCTCACACTCATTTGAATTAAATTCAAATGAGGTGGAATTCAACTCCACACCCACGCTCACTTTTTATTTTCTTGGATCAAGATTATTTTTGTTAGTCCAGGGAAATTAACCCCTTGCACATATTCTTTCCCTAACCCTTTCTTTCTTTTCTTCTCTCTAATTCTTTTCTGTTAAGGAAAATATGAGAGGAAGGGAGAGAGAGAGCCTGAACCCGCCGGCCTCTTGGGCCTAACCAACCAGGCCGGCCTAACCATCCTCCGCAGCCCACCTAAACCCTATCTAACCCTAGCGAGCTTCTGCTCGATCCCTCCTCTCGTTCCCCCCTCCGCCGCCAGCCACTCGTCCCGATCGGGATTGTCCTCGCTCCCCTGCCTCCACCCTCCAATGCCACACCAGAACACACGCATCACCCGCACCCAGCACCCTGATCCCCAGCTCTCTCCCTACGTTCTCCTCCTGGCACCGCCACTCGCAGGGAGAGAGAGGAGCAGAGCCCTCTGTCCGCACCTTCCTATGCTTCTCCTGCTGTGGAGCTCCGCCATGCCGGCGACCACTCCAATCACCTTCTGCCGTTCCCAGCGCTCGTTCGCCTCCTCCCTCAACCACGCCGGCCATCGGAGCCGTTGCCGGCGGCCGCCCCGTCGACCCGACCCGTCCTCGCGTCTCCGGCTTCGTCCCCGACCCTAGACGCCGGATTGAACCGACCCGCGTCCACCACCACCACCACCATGCTCCACGTGCCAACAACCTCCCACCTTGCAGCCCGACCTCCTATCCGACGTCGCTGTTCCCGTGGTATCAAGCTCCCCTTCGGCCTCTGTTGTCGCACCTCCGCGGTTCGCGGTTGCCATCTGCCTTAGGTCCAAGCTCGAGCCCTGCCCGATGCTGCCCTGGACAGCCACCTTGCCTGCATCCTCTCCTTGGCCCTCTATCTGCCTACTGTCGTTCTGCCATCTCTAGCCTCTGCGTTCTGTGTCTCCTTGCTGTTTCGTGAGCACAAGAATCACTGTCGCCAAGTTCATCTATGGTGACCATACGAACCGCCAAGTTCGACTACGATCCATCAAGACCATCATGTTGCACGTCAACATGAGTACGACCACAGATGGATACCTCTAGATGGATTTCACCAAGTACCACACCGGACACCAAGTACCTCTACCGATGACCCCGAACGGCTTCGAAAACATGTACCACTACTTCCACTACCGTCGCCGTGGACCGATAGTACCACTACTTCCACTACCGTCGCGAGAATGTCTACTTCCACTACTTCCACTACAAACTCGACCCGCTCCAAAAAAGCACGCTTCGAAGGTATAACCCTGAGACGACGTATGTGGACCGAATGCATGTGTTGTATGAGATGCACCATATGTTTGTACCGTGCCCGTTTGCTTCATGTACGTCCCTCCTCGTTGGCCATGCCGCCGTCCCGTGGGAACCCAGAATCCGGGATCACCCCACCATCCTTGCATGACACGCTCACGCCCACTTCCTTTTGCACCGGTATCTCCGTGAGCTACCGGAACCGATATGTTGCCGTGGCATCATTTTCGGATTCGTTGCCGTGGCAACCGTTTTGTTCCGCCACGGTGACAAATGCTTCATAAAATGCTCATGTCAACATTTTCATAAAATTGCATAAAACTTGCATATGTCATCCGCATCATGATAACAACAATTAAAATGTTTAAAATTGTTGTTTGCGTTAAATTGCTAAATAACATATGGGGATTTCCGGAATTGTTGTTTGTTGTTTCCGGCCTCACTTAAACTTGCCTAGATAGGTAGTTTAATTATGTTTCACCTCTTGCCATGTTTATAACAACATTTAATATTGTTGTGTTCCTAAACGAGAGAGAACTAAATAATTGATTTCCTGTTTCGTCAATATGCAACTCGTTGCATATTGAGCTCCACTTAACTTGTAGTGTTGTTTGTGCATATTCCCATGCCATGCCTCATTAAAATGGACATGCATCATACTTGATTGTGCATCATGCCATGTTTATGCTTGTTGGTTTACCATGTTGTTTGCTTATTTCTGGTGTTGCTTCTTCTTGATAGTTCCGGTAACGTTGCGATTGTGAGGATTCGTTTGACTACGCCCGTTCGTCTTCTTCATGGACTCGTTCTTCTTCCTTGCGGGATCTCAGGCAAGATGACCATTACCCTCGATATCACTTCTATCTTTGCTTGCTAGTTGCTTTGTTCTATCGCTATGCTGTGTTACCTATCACTTCTTTACCATGCCTCCCAAGTTGCCATGTCAGCCTCTAACCTTTTCACCCTTCCTAGCAAACCGTTGTTTGGCTATGTTACCGCTTTGCTCAACCCCTCTTATAGCGTTGTTAGTTGCAGGTGAAGTTGAAGATTGCTCGATGTTGGACAGGATTATGTTGGGATATCACAATATCTCTTATTTAAATAAATGCATCTATATACTTGGTAAAGGGTGGAAGACTCGGCCTTATGCCTGGTGTTTTGTTCCACTCTTGCCGCTCTAGTTTCCATCATACCGGTGTTATGTTCATTGATTTTGCGTTCCTTACGCGGTTGGGTGATTTATGGGACCCCCTTGACAGTTCGATTTGAATAAAACTCCTCCAGCAAGGCCCAACCTTGGTTTTAACATTTGCCACCTAAGCCTTTTTCCCTTGGGTTCTGCAGACTCAAGGGTCATCTTTATTTACCCCCCGGGCCAGTGCTCCTCCGGGTGCTGGTCCAAACCGAGCGATGTCCGACGCCCCTTGGGCAATCAAGGTCTATGCCAACCCGACGTCTGGCTCATCCGGTGTGCCCTGAGAACGAGATAGGTGCGACTCCTATCGGGATTTGTCGGCACATCGGGCGGCTTTGCTGGTCTTGTTTTACCATTGTCGAAATGTCTTGTAAACCGTGATTCCGAGACTGATCGGGTCTTGCTGGGAGAAGGAATATCCTTCGTTGACCGTGAGAGCTTGTGATGGGCTAAGTTGGGACAGCCCTGCCGGGTATTATCTTTCAAAAGCCATGCCCGCGGTTATGTGGCAGATGGGAATTTGTTAATGTCTGGTTGTAGATAACTTGACACCCGACTTAATTAAAATGCATCAACCGCGTGTGTAACCGTGATGGTCTCTTTTCAGCGGAGTCCGGGAAGTGCACACTGTTTTGGGTTATGTTTGACGTAAGTAGTTTCAGGATCACTTCTTGATCACTTCTAGCTTCTCGACCGTTCCGTTGCTTCTCTTCTTGCTCTTTGCGTATGTTAGCCACCATATTTGCTTAGTGCTTGCTGCAACTCCACCTCATTACCACATCCTACCCATAAGCTTAAATAGTCTTGATCTCGCGGGTTTCGAGATTGCTGAGTCCTCGTGACTCACCAGATACTATCACAACAGTTGCAGGTGCCGATGATACTAGTGCAGGTGATGCAACCGAGCTCAGATGGGAGCTCTACAAAGATCTTGGTTGTTGCTATGTTTCGTTTCATGGTGATCAGTAGTGCAGCCCAGTTGGGACGATCGGGGATCTAGCAGTTGGGTTATCTTCTTGTCTTTTGGCTTCGTCCATAGACGGACTATATGTGTGTACTCTGAATGATGTATGAATTATATGTTCATTGTGTGAAGTGGCGATTATAAGCCAACTCTTTATCCCATTCTTGTTCATTACATGGGATTGTGTGAAGATGACACTTCTTGCGACAAAACCACAATGCGGTTATGCCTCTAAGTCGTGCTTCGACACGTGGGAGATATAGCCGCATCGTGGGTGTTACAAGAGGGAGCCGATGCGCACCGTCCTCTTGGAGCCGGCGCTGGCGCGGACGAAGATCCTCCACGCCCTTGTTCGTTACCGTCGTGTGGGCAGATCCCGCCCGCCCGCCTAAATGACATCTCGCCCACCTGAGGTATAACTTCTTGTACTGGTCCAGCTCCCCAGGTTGCTGCGTGCGGGTTTTCTTCTATGCGACTACTCCCCAGCTCCCCATGCATAGTAGCTAGGGTTCATCGGTTGGTCCAAAAATTTCCTGCTAGTACTATTATAGAGGAAATGACACTCAAAAAGTTGTCCTGATTTATGCCTTGGTGGAGGTATACATGTTGTTTCAATAAAAAAAGTACATGGTGGTTGTGCGGTCATTGTCCATATGGTGGTAGTACTATCACTGGTTAAATGAAGAAATGCTTTTTTTCTTGGGTATCCTGGTTTAGTTCCCATCAAGATATAATTATGATGCTTTTGTTTGTTGGTGTACTTTTCATTAACCCTTTTTTATATTTTTGGAAACAATGATGCGTGTCTCCATACCCGGGCATGTCTTCCTCAATTTTAGTAGAACTGCACAAAATTGGATGGCCATTGTTGTTCCGCCACACTGTCCTCTGCCACGTGGTTCTTCCTTCCTCGAGCTTGATTACTGAGAAGAAACATACCACAATGAGGATTTGTCGAACTTCATAGGTGCCTCACCCAAACTTGATGCCAAATGGATGATGCATCACCACGATGACCTATCGATGCTCATCGTTGCGCCTCATGGTTGCGTCGGCTGGTGAAGCTGATCGATTTTCAATGAAAAACAAGCCGTCTTCCATTAGTGCTCTTTGCTTGTTACGCACAAAGATGATATCATTCGTCAGTTCACCTTGGTTGCGTTGGAGACGCTGCCGGCTTTCACGTTGGTGCAATTTTATCACACAATTGGCTATGAACCAAATGTTTCCTCGAAGAAGGATCGATGTTGGTACTAAAAGCATTAGTTTTGTATTGATTTCTAAGCCTTCTCACAACTTTGTCTCCAGCTCCCCTGTAATTTTATTTGTCCAGCTATTAACTTTGATTTAAAAAATGGTGTGGACTAAAAACCCGGATGGACGTAGTAGCCCTCCATTTTTATTTACTCCGCATATTAGATTTGAATGAAGTCAAACTTTGTAATACTCTCAAACCTTTTCGATAATTGAAATTAAAATTCTTTATTTGTACACACTCTCACACGTTTCCGATAATTTGGCGCATGTGTGGTTGTTCACTTAAGGGAGGGTAGTGTACCACACGTGAAGGACAGGAAGTGCGACCAGGACGCGTGGGCGTGGATCGTTAGTTCATGAGAAGTAGTACAAGTTTTCTTCACTGTACATTAAATAAAGAGTTTTGTTTCGTACTTACACAAGTTAAAATGATTGTTATGGAGAGAATAAGAAAACCACTCCACTATATATTAGTCGTATACACACGAGAGTACTATATGGACGCAGCTTCATTGACTTAGTTCACCTGCCTTTTGGTTTATGACAGGTGGGCCCAAAATGTGGCTGGCTCACCTGTCATACAGCCAAAAGCAGATGGAGTGAAGGCACCGGAGCTCAGTCCGTACTACATTAGTATATATATAAGCGGGAGCCTCAGCGCTTGTTCGCTAGGGTTTGCACTCTCCACGCGCTCGCTGCAATACATATATGTTACACGCTGGAGGCTCAGCGTTCATTTGCTAGGGTTTGCTATATTCATAGTTTCTCACCCTCTCTTCACCAGATCTAAATAAGATTGCATTGGCCTCTTGTCTCTCTCTCCCCCCTCACAGCTGGTGAAGGAGGCGTCCGTATCCCGTTGCACCGGGAAGGAGAGGAGGTGCAGCGTTAACTCTATCGCCTTCGAAGAGGGAGGCAATCCACTGCCGGCTGCGGTATTCTCTTTCACCCAGCACCTGTGCAGGAGGGCCACCGACCCCTTCTTCCTCGTTGACGTACGTAGTGTGGGCAGATCCGGCCTCCAGCCACATGCCTTTCCACATCCCGACAACCCTAAGGTATAAGTTTCTCTGAAACCGTCGTTGCTCTAGCTGCATGTGGATCTTTTTCGATCTGTAGTCGAATCTAGGTCTTGGTTCAAAGAGGAAAGAAAGGTGCGGTGGGGTGGAGCATGAATCTAGGACGTGGTTCAATGAGGAAAGGAGGGAGGAAAAGTAGTATAGACTGGCTATCCAGCCGCTTTGTTGGTCGAAAAGGGAAAAAGGGGGTAACCCAGTACACACATCTGTAAGGAACCGATCTCTTTGTTGAAAAGGGAAAGAAACTGGGGGGGGGGTCGGGTAGTTTGTGCAGGACTAGATTTGCTGCCCTCACATAGGAAAAAAGTTCAAAGAGAACAAATATGGGACCAACACAGATATGCTGCTTGGCTACATACTCTGCATCACCCATTTATACGTGTGGACGCACATGGTGCTAGCATGTCCCATACAGCTATTTTGCTGTTGTTAATCTAAGAATGCCGCCGGAAAATTGAAGTAATGCCACTGTTAAAAGTAAATTACATTTTTTAACGAATGTTGTTTCAAGAGAGTGTCTCTGTTAATATGAATCAATGCAACCGTTTTAGAAATGCTACTATCCTACTTTGTTTTCCATCCAAGATAAGTTAGATGCTTCTTTCTGTCACCGTTTGTTTCATCCTCCTTTATCGGCAAGTAATTGTTTCCTTTTTTGCCTCTGTTAAAACAGGGGTATCGATTCAACTTGTTGCTATTGCGACATTTTGCTTCGCTACTCGAAACACTTATGTTTTAAGAGTGTTTTGTGCAGTTCAACTTGAATGTCACACCGGTGACTTTGCTTAATTTTGGTGGAACTGCACAAAAGGAGATCGAGATTTGTTTCCAGTGTTCCTGTCGAGTTGTTTCAAATCTTGGTCTCAACCACATGATATCTATTCAACTTGTTGCTATTGCGACATTTTGCTTCGCTACGCGAAACACTTTGCTTGATTTCAGTGCAACTGCACAAAAGGAGATTGGATTTCCTATTCGTGTTAGCTGATTCGTATTTTATCCTGGTGTTCTCATGAAAGGTCAGTACAGGCCTTCATCCACATGATTGTGCAGTGTGCTTTGAGATGTTGTGCTACCTGTATTGGTACTGTTTTAAATAAATGTTGAATTGAAGCTATTGTATTGCTGTCTTTTCCCATTAAGTAGTGAACAAAAATGGGACCAACCCAGACATGATGCTTGTTGCTTTGTTACAACAAACTCTGCATCACCCCCTTTATAAGTAGATGGAAGCACATATTGTTGTTGCGCCCACTCTCCCCTGGAACTGTTTATGCTTTTCGTTAATCTAATGCCGCTGGTAAAATTAAGCAATGCCACTCTCAGAATTAATTAACTACTGAATCTTAGTTCAAAACTGCAACACTTGTTAGGAATGGTACTATCCTGCTTTGTAGTTCTTTCTACATGTTTAACCAAGGTATTGTTAAGATAATGTCTCTTTAAAAATGAATCAGTTGCATTGTTTTAGGAATGGTACTTTTCTGCTTTGTCGTTCTTTATACATGTTGAAACAAGGCATTGTTAAGATAATGTCTCAGTCAATATGAATGAATCACACTGATGGAGAATTGCTACTCTCCTGCTTTGTTTCCCATTAAGACAAGTCATCAACCGTTATTTCTCAGTAATTGTTTCCCTTATACCTATTGTTGCTTACAGGGATATCAAAATTAAAGCTCGGTTTTATTCCGACTTCGATTTTAGTTGAACTGCACAAAAGGAGCCAATGTGTCCAAGGCAAACTGCTGCGTTACTGGGTCCAGTTGGTCGTTCCACTTTGCAGAAAGAAGCAGTCACTGGTTGCGGTACATTACAGAAGGAATGACCGAGAAGCTTTACAGAGTATTATTAGACACCGGTGACATGACTAGTCTGCAGAGACCATTGGCAATTTAACAACACGTGGAGTGCCCTGGGCAAAAAGTGCCCAAACAAGTACAAGAAGCTACGACAGGACACGATCATAGGCATTACATATTTTGAATGGGAAAAGCTTGTCAAAGTTTAATCATTGATGTTAGCAAGAAGACGTTAGTTTAATATATTGGAATTGGAAAACCTTGTCAAAATTTGCTCATTGATGTTAGCCAGAAGACATGCATTTGATATTTTTGAGTGGGACGCCCTTGCTGTGAGCAGCGTCGAGTGTTTTTTCCTATTCCTGTGTTCAGTTTAGAAGTAAATAGTTACTCTGCTGAGATATTCCTGTGTTAAGAGTTTGTTCTGAATATTGTCTATGTAATGCCAGGCCTTGTGTTTGATTGCAAAGTTGAGCTTGGAATGTTGTGGCATGCGGCATCACGAGCTGTTCACCGTGCCTCCTGAGAATAATGCTTCGTATTGTTTTGCATGTCGATCTAATGCCAGTGATTTGCTTGTTAAGAAGATCATCCTCTTCTGTTGTTTCCGTGCGTAAGAAGTTCATCGTCTGATGTTTCATTCATAGCCTATACGACATGTCGGGTAGGTTAGACGTGAAACCATATGATCTTCCGACCAACTCATGATATTAGGCCGTGATTGGATCGTCGTTTTCCAACCAAAACCGCTTGTAAAACTGACGCTTGTAAATTAAAGCAGATGGTCTCGGGCGAAGGCGCTTGGTTGGTCGATTTCGACTAGTAAAATATCGGAAGTACTTCACACACGATAAAAACGCTGAACGACACTCGGACGATTGCTAATCCAGCCGTTAGCTGTTGTTTCAGCCTTGCCCATGGATGGCATGATACGCACGTCGTGCATGTATCGTCTGGTAATGTCGTCCATATAGCAGTGCTCGTAAAATATACACTGGTCTCTCAAATTACACGCGTAACCCGCCGGTTTTACTTACAGACCTCGGGCCTTCCGATGACGAGTAAATTACACTTGTATGTTAATACAGGTTTGAAATAAACCAGAGCTCCCAAGCGCGGCCTTACCGTTTCATGCCGTCTCAGTTTCTCGAAGGTGCTCATAGGTGTCCGATGATCCTGGCTTCCTGAATGAGCAGCGGGCGCTGTATCAGACCTCCGTAGGGCCCGCGAGGCCCTCTCCGTTGTCCTTCGAGTTGTTGCGCTCGCCGTGGCGCCGAGCATTGTTAACATGGTCAACGAACATGAGGATTCAGGAGATGACTTTATTTTGACTGGATGACACTAGGGACCCACTAGGGCCATAGCCGTACGTACGCAAGTGCCTCCTTATTATGTACAACTTTATTTTTTTTGCTTTCTCCTGGTTTCCTGACATCACGGTCCCACACCATTGTCAACCTATGTAGTCAATATAAACGAGAGAATTGCACAAGGTGCGGCCGACAGCTGGGACCAAGCAGCTCGAGCAGTATTTGTGTTTTTGAGGCATGAGCACTGCAGAGTTTTTCTTGGCGATGATTTCGTTGTTGTTCAGAGGAGAGCAGGGTATTAACTGGGCGGGCTGTGGCCCGTCTAGCCCAGGCCAGATATCCAGCCCAGATACTACTTTTTTCAAGATGAAAATGGCTAGCCCAGCTATACGTCTTTTTGAGGAATACCCAGGCAAGGTCAACTTGTTATTCTCCGCCCCGCTGGGCTGCAAATCTTTCCTAGGAGGGATGCATTAGGCTTAACAGGAAAATGGGCTTTAAAAATAATAAATGGGATGTAATTATAAAAACTGGGCAGTAACTATAAAAAAATGCACCAAACACGAAATTAGTTTATAAAATATTATTTATGGATTTTGAAAATCTTAAATTTTCATTGTTGCACGCGCAATGTTTCGTTGGATTTTTACGTAATACAAATTTATATTTAATCTGACTAGAAATTTCGGGATAAAAATATTTCGGATCCCATCAAAATGTGGGAAATTTTATTGAATTCTGTCTTCAACGGTTGGTTGAAATTATTAATCGTTGTCCTAGCTAGAAAATGGGCTGTACTTTTAACAAACTGTAAATGGGCTGTTGTAAATTCCATTAGAATTCAAAAATGGGCTGTACATTCTTACAAAACGCAAATGGGCTATAAGTTCTCTGCCACACACTTGTGGGCCTACTAAGTGACGCGTCCCCTAAAAAAATAAGTTGACGCGTATGCAAGGCTTTGTCAACTTATTATAGTTAACACACGGTTCTAGCAGCAGTGGCCGCTGGATATCTATCCAATGGATGTCGTGCTTCTACTTCAATCTGGGATATTCTTAGCTTCGACAGCCCAAAAAATGATTCGTCCCCCTGACATCTGGGGCGCACCGTTTCGGAGGCTGACCTGTGGGCCTACAAAGTTGGAGCATACCAAGGGCTTTGTCAACTTAGTCAATATAAATGATTCTAGCTTCAGTGACCGTACAATGTCCATCCAACGACCGTAGTGCTTCTTCAACCTCTAGTCTTCTTGGTCCAGCCGCCCAAAGCAGTGCCGGTCGTGCCGTCTGCTCCTACCTCCCGTGGCCGGCTGTGCTGCCATGGAGGCCTCACCGCCCCCATACTACTCCCACCGCTGGCAGGCCATCCCTCCACTCACCCACACCCCCTGTTATTCTGCGGCGACAGTAGCCTCACACCGCAGCCGAACCAGTGAACACTTGTACTCCTCTCCTCGCGGGCTTCAACTGCTGCGTCTTCCCCGGCTCCGTGTCGTCCCCTTCCTAGGCGTCGCCATCGTCCACCACCCTGGTGCTCTCGGCGTGGCGTGGTCAACGTGGTCAACGACCGACTTCCATCTGAAGAGTACTGTACATGGAGAGGCTGACAGCTGGGTCCACGGCGGCCGCAAGGAAGTGCCTCCATATTATGCGCAAAATAATTATTCCTCCACCTGACAGTAGGGACCCACCGGACGGGCCACCTTATTTCGCGAAAAAATCATTTCCCCCCTGACTGCTGGGACCCACCGGACGGGCCACCGTATTTCGCGAAAAAAACGTTCCCCCCGCTGTCAGCTCGGACCCACCAGAAGTGCCTCTTTATTATGCACAAAAAATGAATAATCCCCCTACTAGCTGGGGCTCACCTTGGTGGGAGGCTGACTTGTGGGCCTACTAAGTTGACGGGGACGGAGGGCTTTGTCAACTTAGTTAATATGAACGTTTCTAGCTCCAGTGACCGTACGATGTCCATCCAACCTCCATAGTGCTTCTTCAACCTCTGGTCTTCTTGCTACAGCCACCCAAAGCAGCGCCGGTCGTGCCTCCTGCTCCTGCCTCCCGTGGCCGGCTGTGCTGCCGCGGAGGCCTCACCGCCCCTACTATTCCCACCTTAGGCCAGGCCCTGCGGCGACGGCAGCCTCACACCGCAGCCGAACGAGTGAATACTCATACTCCTCTCCATGTGGGCATCCACTGCCGCATCTTCACCGGCTCCATGTCGTCCCCTTCCTAGGCCTCGCCGTCATCCACCGCCCTGGTGCTCTCGGCGCGGCGTGGTCAACGTGGTCAAGGAACGACTTCCATCGAATGTGGACTGTACGTCGAGAGGCTGACAGCTGGGTCCACGACCGCAGCAAGGAAGTGCCTCCTTATTACGGGGAAAACAATGATTCCTCCACCTGACAGTAGGGACCCACCGGACGGGCCACCGTATTTCGCGAAAAAAATGTTTCCCTCCTGACTGCTGGGACCAACCAGCTACACCTTTGCACGCAAGGAAGTGCGTCCGGGCAAAAAAAACAAAACGATTCGCCCCCCTGACTGTTGGGACCCACCAGCTACATCTTCGCAGGCAAGGAAGTGCCTGACAGTCGGGACCCACCTGGTCGAAGCGTATGTAGCGTTGTCATTCTGGTCGCGAAAGTGTACTTACATACTGGTTGATGTAGAGGCACACACGTGTCGTAGTAGAGGCGCGCACGTGTCGTAGTAGAGGCGTGCACATAGCATGTACACGTACGTACAATGGCGAGGGTGCAAGATAGAAAATACAGCCACGTACGTACATACGGGCAGGGTCTCGAACGCCTACTCGCGCATACGTACATGGTTCGGTCGGAACGGAGAAACAACGTCGTCGTCGTGTTCATGGGGAGCCAACCGGCTGGGTCGGAACGGAATGTGTGGTCGTGTTCATCGGGAGGGCTTGGACGGAATAGGCAATGGAAACGAGGCCTGGCATACCGCACAACGAAGGAAACAACCCTGTGTTCGACAAGCCATGTTCGAAACGGGATCCTGTTGATCGGGAGGGGCCTGGCGTACCGCAAAACGGAGGAAATGGACCTCCTACGGTCGACACGGGGGTCCTGTTGATCGGGAGGGGTGTGGCGTACCGCAAAACGTAGGAAACGGACCTCCTACGGTCGAAACAGGGGTCCTGTTGACCGGGAGGGGTGTGGCATACCGCAAAACGGACGAAACGGACCTCCTACGGTCGAAACGGGGGTCCTGTTCATCGAGAGGGGTGTGGCGTACCACAAAACGGAGGAAACGGACCTCCTACGGTCGAAACGGGGGTCCTGTTCATTGGGAGGGGTGTGGCGTACCGCGAAACGGGACTCCACGGGATATTGTTCATCTCCACCGTCGACCTCCTCCAGCCTCCACGGGCTACCGTCGACCTCCTCTAGCCTCCACAGGCTCTTGTTCATCCAGCCTCCACCACGCGCTACTACACCGGCTACTGTTCAACCACCCCTCCACCGTCTACTGTTCATCCAGCCCTCCACTGTCTACTGTTCATCCAGCCCTCCACACCACGGGGTCCTGTTCAACCACCCCTCCACGGCCACCCCTCTACCGTCTACTGTTCATCCAGCCCACCACACCACTGGGTCCTGTTCATCCAGAGGCAACGCCACCGCTCACTGTTCATCCACCCCCCCTGCAACGCTCACTTTTCATCCAATCGATCGACTTCAGTTAGCAGCAGTAGCGAAGGAATTGCTCCATCGGGTTCAGTTAACAGCCATAGATCGATCGCTCGGGTTCAGTAATGCATAGCCTGTAGTGCAATCGCTCGGGTTCAGTTAGAGCCCAACGCCTCGGTCGGGTTCAGTTAGAGCCAACGCCTCGCACACACGCGCGTACGTGTACGAGAGAAACACGCATCGCTTGGCCCCCGACATCCCACCGTAACCGGCAACTCCCCGAAATTTTCCTCCCCCTCACTTATACCACGGTTTTTTCCGTCATGGACGGCCCAAAGAATGTCATGCAGCTGCGTCTCCGGCCCGCCCAGGACAAAAAGCCCATTTTCTGTCATAGAAGTAGGAGCCCACCACATCTATGCTGATACCGGGTTTTGTCATAATTATCGTCATAGAAGTGTCATATGTATGAAAGAAAAAAAAATTGTTCAGCCCGAAATGTCACGGATGTGTCTCTTTTTTGTAGTGGTACTAGGCACGAACAAACAGGCTCAATTCTGTGTCATCCTAGTGTAGTAGTAGTAGTACTAGGCAATGCAGTTGACGGGTGACCTTGACGAGCGGCAACTGAGGGAATTGAACCGTGCTCGGCACGGTAGGTAACGTTGTCTAGTTACTAAAGAATCCCTCCGTTGTTCATCGGTAGTCATTATGGACCGGGGACATGAGGGGAATTTCCTAGGGCTAGAATTCTGGCCACCAGATATTTCGACTTGAAACGCTGAGGCTCGACTGGTTGGGCTTGCCTAATGTGCGTACCACGCACGCCACCAAAGGACACGATCCCGGTTTTTTTATTTTTTTATTTTTTTTAGGATCAACACGAGCCAAGGTCTGGCTGGTACACCGTTGGGTCCTACCATTCGAGAATACGAAAGGAACCTTTTAAATTGCCGAATGAATCTATGTGTATTACAATACCCATATTTTCCTCACAAATACTAATCTCAATGCGGTAATTGATTTATGACAAGTTGTTGAATTAGAGTGAGTTTGTGACATAGTGATCTCAACGTGGATTTCACATTTCATGGTATCCGTAGTAAGTTTTCCAATGCAAATTCAAATTGAAAAGAGGAACAATATGAAGGTGAGAAAACTTTGTATGTATCAAGCATATGACCACACACACCGAGAGAGAGAGAGACACATGCACGAACACAACAACAATCCAATAAGTATAGTGCATCTATTTTTCCAAACCATGCATGTATGACATGAATTGAAAAATACCCCTTCTATTCCTAAATATTAGTCTTTTAGAGAGTTCAACAAGTGACTACATACGGAGCAAAATGAGTGAATCTAGACTCTAAAATATGTCTATATACATCCGTATGTGCCAGTCCATTTGAAATCACCAAAAAGACTAATATTTATGAACGAAGGGAGTAAAATGTAATAAATGCATGGTCCTCAGTTCAATATTTAAAATGAACATGAAACTGAAACATGAATATTAAGTCTAGTACTACAGTACATGCAAATGTTGTGTTTAGGCGGAGCTATGATTGTCGGGGGTGAACCCCTCGACCTAAGATAAAATTGTGAAGCTCTGTTTAGGGTTGTTTAGATTATATTTGCCCCCACCCTCCCAACCATCGATTGGTTGTGCACCCCCACCCCTCCTCCTCGGGAGAATATCATGTGCACCCATACCATAGATGCTATATGCTGATACGAGTTGATTGGAGCTTGTAGTCTGAGATATAGCAACTCACATGATGTGTCTTAATATTTTCATAAGAAACCTTGATGAGTTTGAGAGTTGCACACAATTTGTACAAAAACTACTCAGATGCCCTTGGATCCCATATCCAACGACCTCGAAGCTTGTATCACCGTAGCATCTAAGATGAAGGAGGACATCATATTCTCCTGTATGTAAGAATATCATGTGCTACCACACCCTAGATACTTTGGTGATACAAGCTCTTCGGAGCCGTTGGATTTGTAACCCAACACCTCCTCGGTGGTTGGAATGGTTTTTTGTAGAAAAGCCCCAAAAGAGTTCGGCCACTACTTAAAAGCACAAAGACTGCTCAGATGCCATTGGATCTCAGATCAAACAACCTCGAAGCTCGTATCACCGTAGCATCACTACTAGGGAAAAGCCTAGCAGCAACGCGGGTTTTAGGCTTATCAGTAGCACGGGACGGTGCGCTACTAATAAGGCACTACAGCTAACGTGTAGCAGTAGCACCTGTCGTCCCATGCTACTCCTATACATGATAGCTATAGCGTGCTTCAGTGAAGAGCTCTACTGGTAAGGCAGCGCTACTGTTAACTTTCCCCCCCTTGCTACTACTAGTTTTTTTCTACATATTTGTTTTGTATTTGAATAGGCTTTATACAATAGTCTTTAGCATATCATACACATACAAATGTAATCATAGCATATACATACAACTAGTCTCATCAAATCATGTCATCATCATAATCATCACCCAACACAAACTGGTTTCTCGTCATTGTCTCGAAAATAGCGATACAAGTCTCGATTATATGCAAATACATCTTCATCCATCTAAACAATGATATACGCGAGAAGAGCTATCACTTTGAGTAAGAGCGGAACTATGCAGTACATGAGTTCGTATCCCTCTCTCGCATTAGCGTAAACCTAAACTAACTACTGCCTGTCGCTCGGAAAGAAGAAACCGGTACACCTGGGCCTGACACTCCGGCCACTCGTCGTATATATACTCCTGGTGTAGCACTTCTTTGCCATCGATGATCTATGCACCTACATCGTCACATGAGTCGATGATATGCAACATATATAATTGAGCAACAAAAAGAGACAGACTTGGCAAAAATAGAAACAACATATCATAAGCATAAATAACAAAGTTCATCGTACCCAAAATGCCCTAACTAGAGTGATCTTAGCTAGTCGAGGAGGAGGATGGTTTAATTACATCAGAAATAAAGTCGGGCTTAGTCCCTGATGCCACCGGTGGGCCCAGCAACAACATCGGTTGATCGTCGGCAAGGCTCAAAAATTCGTCTGCCGCCCGGTAGACGTCGTCACAATCACCAGAACCCTGTCCTTCATCGTTGCTAGCCATGTTTCCTACGATTAAATCTAGTCAATTAATTCTAGACCTAATAAAATGAATAATGACATAAAAAAGGCCTATTGTTTTGCAGGAACGTTGACTCCTTCCCGGTGCGGCAAATCCCGGGCACTCGATATGTCCTAGTTTGTAGCATAAGTCATGCCGAAATTCATGGAAAACTTCAGCATGACCTTTGCTAAAAAGTGGACAAATCGAGAACCTGAAATTTGCCGGAACGGAAATGAATCAACATTACGGCAAAACATAGGCCACTTAGATTCATTCCCTGGAAATAGTGTTCAAATATCCCTCTTCGACACCGCAACACATGTCCAAATATACACGAGCAACCACATGTCCAAATTTCACAAGCTAATTCAAAAACAAAGTGTAGAAGAAAATTCATTTAACTACTAATAGAACAAAATTCAGTTAACTTTAGTGCTCTATAATGATGAAAGGAAAAAAATCAGTTAACTACTAATTTCATTCATTTAGTTTATTCATTTAACTTCACCTAATTAACCTACTGTACCACTACTACTAGCAGCACTACTAACCTAATTAACCAAGCAAAACTCTACTGCCCTAACTGAAAAACTTCTAATTAACAACTACTAGTACCAGTACTGACCTAACCTAATTAACATCTACTAGTATCATTATATACTACAAGTAGCATCTACCCTAATTAAACCCTACTGCCCTAACTAACTTTTGTTGTAAACCAAATTTTTTGCTCTAAACTAATTTTGCTCTAACATCTACTACTTAACATCCTTTGCTCTAAACTAAATTTTTTGCTATAAACTAACTTTTGCTCTACTAATTTTTGCTCTGAAATGCAGAGAGAGAGGAGTGGGGGAGGGGTGGGGGACTTATAGAGAGGGGAGAGACGGTGGCGGGGAGGTGCTCGGCGACAGAGGCAGGGGCGGAGATGGCGAGCTCGGGCATGGGCAATGGTTGTCCTGGGCAGGCTCGGGCGGCGGTGAGGTGGAGGGCAGCGATGGTGAGGTTGAGGGCGGCCTCGGGCGGCGGCGGTGAGGCTGAGGGCGGTCTCGGGTGGCGGCGGTGAGGATGACGGCGGCCTCAGGGGGAGATGGTGAGGTTGCGGGCGTCCACGCCAGCAGGAGACGGCGGCAAAGTGGGGCGATGGCGAATTGGGGAGACGGCGGCGAGGGCGAGGGATTTGGGGAAGAAGTGGTTGCCGGGGGGGGGGGGTGGGAACCGCCAGTGAAACGTAACGGTTCCGCTTTCCTGGAAACGCGCTATAGCTAAGTTAGCTACAACGCGTTTCCTGAAAAGCGCTACTGCTATTCATTTCTCCTTTTCCCCCTTTTTTCATTTATTTTTCTTTATATTTTATTTTTTTCCTTTCTCCTTTGTCTATTTCTTTCATTTTCATTTACTTTTCTACTTGTTTTTCATTTTGTTTTATTTTCGTTGGCAGTAGCGCCTTACACATAAATGCGCTGCTACAACAAAATTAGCGGCATCGCTGTTTCTAAAAGAGCACTACTACTATGTGTAGCCGATCGGCTTAGTGGTGGGAATTTTTGTAGTAGCGCTTTTACAGCGGCACGCTCTACTGCTATATATGTTTCTGTAGCGTAGTTTTTCGCCTGCGCTAACACTGTCTAGCAGCAGCGCCCTTTTTTAACATGCGCTACTGCTAAAGTTCTTTGTATAGGCTTTTCCCTAGTAGTGCATCCAAGCTGCGATAGCACCTTATGTTTTCACGCACAGGAGAATATGAGGTGCTCCCGCACCGTAGATTTTATGGTGATACGAGTTCACTGAGGTCTAACGGCCCACAGTAGGATGTTTGAATGTTTTTGCAATATACGGTTGATAGAGTTTGGGAAATGCGCAGAAAGTACAAGTACTATGCATGTGCCATCTGATCACTGATCATACGACCTAGATGCTCATATCACCTTAGCGGGTAATCAAGCTATGGGGAGCACCTAATATGAGCAAAGGGGAGCTGCTGGATCGAAGATGGAGCGGCACACACGAGGCCTGAATGTTTTGTTTGCAAAAAAAACCTTTGGAGAGTTTCGAAATTGCGCATAATTACAAATACTACTCCCAAGCCATTGGATCTCACTTCCAAAGGTGTAAAAACTCGTATCACCATAGCATCTAAGCTGCAGGGTGGATGTAATATTCTATGCCGCTGTCATTTTTGTTCCTAAACTTGCAGAATACGTGTAATTCGTGCCGTTACTTGTCTAACCGCGCAAAGTGTTTGTTCAAAAAAAAACATCCAACACTGAAATATCAGAACAACACACGGGGGTCCCACTTGTCATTAATCAAATTTGGACCTAAAACTAACAAATCTAAAAGACGAGATTCGAACTGGCAACCTGGACTACAAAGCGTAAGTCGATATATAGCCTGATATAACAAGGTTGTTGGCTTTGTCCCATGCCTTGATTTTATACAGTATTACATTGAGTAAAGTAGAGGGAGTGCCTCGTCAACACATGCATGACCGTTGGCTCACTTACTGGTGGGTCCCAGGTCTGCGATCTCAATCTCTCTTCTCTCCATCTTCTAACCTTTGCACGGGCACACACGAAGAGCGGCGCTAGCTTGCCCTGGTGTTATTACAACTAAAAAAAGCTTGGAAAATAAAAGAATCGCCTAGAACAAGACGCTGCAGCTGGTCGAGACAGAGCTAACCACATCTATCCTCTGTGCCATGTTTGCATGATGAAGCTGTGTGGCTAGTGGGTTGTTTTTTAACTGACTGGCAGGGTCCCGCGGTTGAACCATAGGTACTAGAGTTACTGCCGACGTCTGATACAATATATTTTTACATGCACATTTTTCCTACGTGCCGAGACAGGGCACACCCTACAGCGCGGTTTCGGGGTCCTCCCGGGTGGTGCACACATATATTCTTCCTGATGTGGGACACCCTATCGCGCGTTTTTTGGGTCCTCCTCAGTCGTAGTGCCGAAGCAAGTAAATGAGTCGTCAAATCATGAAACACCACCTTTCCCGCCGAGTACATCAGTGAAGCATGGTGGCTAGCTAGTTGGGCTAGTTCGACCGATTAGCTAGGCCGCCGCCACATTTGTTTTTTCACCCCTTTTTTTATCTACTTGTCGGCAGGTAAATTGAAATATCCACTGCGACGTTGCTCTGGTGTTTGGGTGTGGCAGGATTTTTAATTTTTTGATTAACGTGAGCAGGCGCAGCAGGATTTTTAATTTTTTGATTGACGGGAGCAGGCGCGACAACAATTAGTCACGATGACTCCGCTTGTAAAACCCACTGCTCCCTGATGTGAGAAGTCATCGACTGGTGTTTTACCATGGTGAAAACCAAAAGATTCCCCGCTCCTCGGCTGGCTCCCTCCGCCTTCCCGTAGATTGCATTGCCTTTCAGCCGTTTCGCCCCTTTGCGTCCTCTCCCCATTGCTTCTACCTGGTGCCATGGCGGCACAATAGATCACGAAGTCCGAGGTGAGGCGCCTGACACAGGAGCTCCATGCCAAGGATGCGGAGCTCAGGGTGAAGGACGTGGAGCTCCGCGAGCTCAAGAAGGAGAGGAGTGCCATGTTCCTCCGTTATGTGTGGGAGTTCACGGAGCTTTTCAAGCGGCAGGCGTCCACCACAATGATGCTCGGGAGATACGATAGGCCGTCAAGGGAGCCGGCTGGAGCGCGAGCCGGCCGATCATGACGAGGTCCAGGATCGCCTCAGACACTTGGTGAACCAAGTTGCCACGCATGTGTTGCGGCCTCATGATGCCTACCGTCGTGCCAGCGTGACGATGCCGCCCGTCGGGCTAAACCCATTCGACCACCCGATCGAGTTCAACGAGCTGCGGCTTCCTGACCTGGTATCCTTCTTCACCTATATCTCCGAGTAGCTGAGCCGTCTCCACGTGATGGTGGTGGCTGAGCTAGACAAGGAGGGGTTGCAGGCTGCCGTCTCCGTTGCCAGGCGAATCCTCTCAGGGCTCCGTCACCGGAATGCATTCGTGCCATTGGACATCGTCTTTGACGAGCTGGCTCCCGTCGACCGGGAGCGGCTCTGCGGGCGGTTGCACCCTGCATCACCAACGTCGTGCGCCTCGAGAAGCAGAGGGACTTCGGTGGTGTTTAGGTGCCCTCTGTATGGGCATGTCCATGTCTCGGTGCAACAAGACCGTTGGATCAAACTCAGACTATGCAGATCAGTCACTGTAGCATAGAGCGTGTGGGTGTGTTTGGTTGCATTCTCATCTCAATATAGTTGTTTCCTCTTCGTGTATTTTTGTTAACCTACTAGTGTGGGCTCATGCGCCCTTCATGCACTCTGCCAAACACCCAAAAGTGGGCTGAGAAGGGACCTTTTGCTCCCATCCCGTGCACCCTTCATACACCCTGCATAACACTATTCGTGCTTCATATGGTTCATGTTTCATGGAGTACTGTAGCACCGTACTCTCCGTGCGCTATAGACCTAGTTTTCTTAACATTGATCTCACCGTTCATTCTCGACCGGACAGTCGAAAAAGCGGTACTATGTTACATGTAGGAGTAGTTGTCTAGTTGACATGCGCACAACATCATTTGTTATCATCATATCTTACTACACTAGCAACAAGATTCTGTAGTATTGACGTATGAACCACTGCACATGCCTAGTAGTAGGAGCACTGTGTATGTTCAATTGATTGCCGTGTTTCGCACTCCTTCGTCGTAAGAGTGTAAACGCTTGCTGTAATCATTTTCTTTCAGAAAAATAGTGGACACGCTCTACCGTGCGGATCCTCCTCCAGCCATGCACTAAATTACTCAGTTTCACCGACGTGTGGGACAGCCAGCACCTAGGTCCACCAGCCATGCACTAAATTACTCCGTAGTAGAGTGACGGTAGAGTACCCCGATCGAAGCGCCGTAGTAATGCCCAATGAGCCGTCAAATCACAAAACCCCCTCCTTTCCAACAATAACTTGGACGGACGAAGCAACCATCATTTCACTCTTCTCTCTCAGCTTCCTCACTTGAATAAAACCCCCACTCGCTTCGCTTCTCCCTCATCTCATTCATCCTTTCACTATTCTCTCTCAGCTTCCTCTCTTGGATGGACGCTGGAGCACCAACCGACGTGATGTCTATGGCTCTGGCCAAAACCATCAAGGCTCATGGTATGAAGAAGTGCAAGGACCCCACCGAGACTACCACAGACAAGCTCAAAGCCATCACCCTGTCCAAGCCCCCCTCTCCGGGATACCTCATTAAGCAAGTCCAGGTAATGTCTCTTGTTGATGATCTTTTTCTCGATCTTGATTGTGTTTTATCATCTAACACGTAGTACTAGTACTGGTAGTACAACTTTCTGGGTGATCTTGCATGTGATTTTAGTGTGCCAAATTACGGTTCTAAATTCCTCTTTTGACCAAAACATGTGAGAGGTTGACACTGATTTATTATAGATTACTTTCAACTACTCCCTCTGTCCCAAATTTCTTGTCTTAGATTTCTCTAGATACAGATGTACCTGTGACTTGATACATCCATATCTAGACAAATCTAAGACAAGAATTTTGGGACGGAGGGAGTACTTTATGAACATCAATGCTACCTTTGAAGAGGGTATATTTGCCTCAGTAACTTGTGTTATGGATATTGCAAGTAATTCCTCTACTCTCATGCCTATTAAGACATGTTCTAGTGTCTTTGTTCACTCATTTATGTGCGTATATGTAGTCATATATGGAGTATAATATCGAAAATCATCTTATATTTCTTAATGTAGGTAGTAATAAAATATGGTTTCTATGTAAATTAGAACCAGGTTCGCGGTGGAGATGAAGTTCTCAAAGTCATGCCGTGTGAACTAGAAGACCTGATGATGAGTTCTACTGCTAAACTCTCCAGCTGCTGTGTCCTTGTCGCCACGTGTCCTGAACTAGTGTTTTCCTGTAGCATTGTTGTTAGGCATGTTCTCGAGGCTGTACTTGGCCACAACAATTTCCTAGCTATGCCTTCGATTATGAAGGGTGTGGTTCTTGTAAAGCTTCCCAACAAAT
Source organism: Triticum aestivum (assembly GCF_018294505.1). Lineage (NCBI taxonomy): Eukaryota > Viridiplantae > Streptophyta > Magnoliopsida > Poales > Poaceae > Triticum > Triticum aestivum. Next base: position 658,602,245 of record NC_057810.1, read on the forward strand.
CTGATGTGGCCTGTCTTCATCATCATGTTTATGAGTGGAAAGACCACTCTGTTAGATTCTCCAATGTTGACGAGATGGTGATGGTGCATGTAGACATCTCTCACGAAGTCCATGGCCTAGTCAGTTATGCAGGGTTCATCCCGTAGGTCGGTGGCAAGAAATAGTCTGCAGAGTTTAATTAGTGCAACTTTGCTTGTCTGTAGTAAGTACTATTGTTCAGTACTTGATTTGTGTTTGTGAACCCTGTATTGTTTATTAGTACTGCCGCTTTTGGTGTCTGGTCAGTCCTGAGAACGGTCCATGTTAATGTCTGTCTACTCAATTCAGTCTGTATATTTTGAAGTACCCAGATCATATTATTTGTGAGGACGGTTTATCAATTATGGTTACACTCCAATATCTGCATGCATTGGAGGGTTTATCGCACCCACCAGGATTTCCAGTCCCATGGATGTTCGGTCCATAAGATTTGTCACGACCTTTGGACTATCCTGCTTGTGGGAGTAGGCGGGGCCCCTGCATGCCACCCGTAGTTGGACGATCAATCTTCTATTTAGTACCTCAACATAGTGATTTCCTGGTAAGGATTCACTCATGTCACATCAAGTAAATCTTATTAATTTACTGTCTAAATCTTATTGATTTAATGTCATGTTTTCTTTCTTTTCCTGCAATTTTATGATGCAGGTTTTGCCATGTGACATTCATCACAGAATAAACCGTTTGGTTTGCTCTACAATGACTGTTTTTGCAGGTGTCACTTCTTATGTCATGTCAGTAATGAAGGCACTGTCCATCACTTATATTACTGGAAAAAATTGGATCAATCTGTTGTTTGAGTACAAGATGAATCCCTATGATGAACAGCAGTTTGATTTAACAAAAAACTCCACAATTAGTCCTTCTCGTGTTTAAAAGAAATGAAGAAAAAAACTAGATAACGGTTGAGGGAGTCCTAGATTAGGGGGTATCCGGACAGCCGGACTGTATACATCGTTCGGACTATTGAAGCATGAAGATACAAGACTCAATACTTCGGCCCGTGTCCGGATGGGACTCTCCTTTGCGTGGAAGACAAGCTTGGCGATCCGGATATTATATTTCCTTCCTTGTAACCGACTCCATGTAAACCCTAGCCTTCACCGGCGTCTATATAAACCGGAGAGGATGGTCCTTAGAAGGCCGATCACAATTACAATCATACCATCATAGGCTAGCTCTTAGGGTTTAGCCTCTACGATCTCGTGGTGGATCTACTCTTGTACTACACATATCTTCAATATTAATCAAGCAGGAAGTAGGGTTTTACCTCCATCGGGAGGGCCCAAACCTGCGTAAACATTGTGTCCCTTGCTTCCTGTTACCATCAGCCTAAGATGCATAGATTGGGACCCCCTACCCGAGATCCGCTGGTTTTGACACCGACATTGGTGCTTTCATTGAGAGTTCCTCTGTGTCGTCGCTTCGAGGCATGAAGGCATCTTCAATCGTCAACAACACGGTCCAGGGTGAGACTTTTCTCCCCGGACAGATCTTTGTGTTTGGTGGCTTCGCACTGCGGGCCAATTCGCTTGGCCATCTGGAGCAGATCGACATCTACGCCCCTGGCCACCAGATCAGGTTCGGAAACTTGAACTACACGGCGGATATTCGCGGATACTTGATCTTCGATGGATTTGGCCATGTGCCAGGAGCGCCAGACAGTCACGATGAGCACATCCTAGACCTGCTGTCGAACAATGCTCAGGACATCATCCCTGCAGCAGCCCTGGATCTAAATCCGGAGCAGGTTGCCTTGCCCAAGGACGGAGGGGTGGACCCTGCCCTGCAAGCCGCACACTCATCGGTGGTGAAGCCGAACACAGGTCTCATCTCTGCGAAGGCCTATAACCCCGGGCCCCCGGACTCGTATCCGGTTGTTGGTTCCGATCCTCATGCACTCGAGCCAGGTTGGGCTCCGGTAATGGAGTTTACCGCTGCGGACATCTTTCAGCATCGCCCTTCGGCGACACGCTAAAATCATTAAAGTCTCTCTCTTTGTCAGGAGGCTCCGGGCCGAACTATATCCGGCCTAAGTGGGAAGCAGGCGACGAAGGAATTCATTGCCCACCCACGACCCACTTCATTGCCACGATTGATGATTTAACCGACGTTCTTTACCTCGACTCCGAAGACATCAACGGTATGGACGCCGATGCAGGAGAAGCTCCAGAATCTCAAGGGTGTGGGAGTACTACCTTGTCACATGATATATACATGGTGGATATGCCCAAGAAGGATGACAGCGATAATCCGGAAGACAAAACGCCCGGACAAAAGCCAAAACAGCGGCGTCGACGCCGCTCAAAGTCACGCAACAGTAGAAATAGCGACAAGAGAGCATGAAGGATTGATATACCAGTAAACCCCGAAGGCAGTAACGACCACATGGACCCGGTGATGGAGCAGGACGATCCAGGTCATGCCAAACCGAGTTCGGAGCAAATACCCAATCACAATGATCCGGAGGGACGAGCTCATGAAACCGCCCCAGAACAGGAACACAGTCCGGACGATGATGCATTCATCAACCCGGAAGAACGTTGTAACGAGATAACCTCCACCGAAAGCTTATGGCCACAGCAAGAAGTCTAAAGATGCAGAAGCAACGGCTCAAAGCCACACAGGAAAAGCTCAGTCGCAGATGGAATAAAGTGCTAGACACTGAAGAAAGATATGGCGATGATCGCCATACAAAAAGCTATCCAAAATGCAAGCTACTGCCAGAATTCGACGACGAGGCCGTTCTACCAAAGAATAATACAACTAAGAGACCAGACGTACCACTTCACAACCACAACAGAGCGGCTACTGACACCGCGCACGATCTACGTGACAAGCTGGATAAGAAGGCCGGTGCAGCCAGGTCCATCTACGGATCTAAAGGACACACCCCAGTGAGGGACTATGGTCACCCAAATGCTCATACAAGCCAAATACCAGTTCGGAATAAGCACCGGATACAACAACAGCCGACTACATGCCACAACACGCCCAGATATAGAGGGGCTACTCACCCCATGTGCTTCACCGACCAAGTACTGGACCATGAATTCCCACAAGGCTTTAAACCTCTGAACATAGAGGCATACGATGGAACGACAGACCCAGGGGTCTGGATCGAGGATTTTATCCTGCATATTCACTTGGCTCGTGGGGATGACCTCCACACCATCAAATACCTTCCCGTCAAGCTGAAGGGACCAGCTCGACACTGGTTGAAAAGCCTCGCCGAAAACTTAACTGGAAGTTGGGAGGAACTCGAAGATGCTTTCAGGGCCAATTTTCAAGGGACTTATGTCCGGCCTCCGGATGCAGACGATCTAAGTCACATAATCCAACAGCCCGGAGAGTCCGCCCGCAAGCTTTGGAACAAATTCCTCACTAAGAAGAATCAAATTGTCGATTGTCCGGACGCCGAAGCCTTAGCGGCATTCAAGCATAGCATCCATGACGAATGGCTTGCCAGACACCTCGGCCAAGAAAAGCCAAGGACAATGGCAGCCTTAACAAGCCTTATGACCCGCTTTTGCGCGGGTGAAGATAGCTGGTTAGCCCCTAAAGGCACCAGCGACCCCAGCACATCCGAAATAAGGGATGGGAACAGGAAGCCATGGCGTAATAAAAACAAACGCGAAAATAAGGAAGAGAGCCCGGATAACACAACGGTCAATGCCGGATTCAGGGGCTCTCGACCCGATCAGCAAAAGAAGCCATTTAAAGGCAGTAAAGAGGGACCATCCGGTCTGAACAGAGTCCTAGACAGACTATGCCAAATTCATGGCACCACAGAGAAACCTGTGAACCACACACATAGAGAGTGTTGGGTCTTCAAGCAGGCCAGCATATTAAATGCCGAAAACAAGGAGAGGGAAACACCAAGTGAAGACGAGAACGAACCCCGCCAGCCGAACACTGGGGGACAGAAAAAATTCCCGCTAGAGGTTAAAACAGTAAACATGATCCACGCGACTCACACATTCATGAGAAGGAAAGAACACGCACTCAGAGACGCGCACGGTGTAGAGCCCACCGTACCCACATCTGACTACTGGATGTATCGTCCGATCACCTTCGATCACATGGACGGCCAAACTAGTATTCGGCGTGGAGGATCACAGGCCTTGGTGCTTGACCCAATAATCGACGGATACCGTCTCACCCGTGTCCTCATGGACGGCGGCAGTAGTCTCTATTTAATATACGAGGACACTGTTCGGAGAATGGGGATAAACCCTTCCAGAATTAGCCAAAGTAACACCGCCTTTGAAGGGGTGATACCAGGCGTTGAAGCCTACGGCAGGGGCTCCGTCGTGCTGGAAGTAACATTCGGCTCCCCAGGCAACTCCAGAAGCGAAAAACTACTCTTCACCATCGCACCCTTCCAAAGCAGCTAACATGCATGTGACACCACAAAATTTTAACCTTGTTTTATTAATTAAAATTTTGCCAGGAAACTTAAACTTTTATTTTTCTAGATTTTCTTTTGATTTCAGAACCATTCATTTCTTTATTATTATGGAGTTTTTACCCCAAGTAAAAACTTTCCAAATATATTATTGGACTTGTTTGCCCTTTCAAGAAAAACATTTCTTTTATCAGTGGAATTTATTTGCATAATTATTTTTCCCTGAGCTTTATTTCTCTAAAATGGTTTTTCATAAGTTTTAGGGTTCCATTTGCCCTGCAACCCTTTGATAAATTTATTTAAAAATCCCACCAAAATTTGGGGTTGACCTATGATGTCCCTAAATAACTTTTATGCACAAATATCCTTTGGTCATTTGGAGATTTTTAGCTTTACCCCTAGTTTTCAAATCTGGTCAGATTTCACTTTTGCACTACAACCTATTTAAATGTTACTTTAAAACTTCCACCAAAATTATGGGATGTCAGTAGGAGCATGTTATTCATCTTTATGCAAAAACCCATTGATGCTCTTTGGAAAAATTGAGTGAATCAACCTCATTTTCATTCTGGTCCAACTTGATGATTTCTACTGCAACCATATTTTAACTTGCTCTTTTACATATGATTCTTTTTCCTACTTATAGCCCATCCTACAAAACCCTTATGTCCAGGAGAGTGAACCCATTGGAGTATGTTTGGTCCATGCAATGATGCCATTTACCTTCTGTCCAGAACTAAAGATTTGCAAAACTTGCACTAGCAAGTTTCTGGTTTTGCCCAAATGACCTTGCCATCATCACCTACACCTAGAGAGAGACTGATCTGGAGATTTTGGCCACTCCAAGAGTTGCCTAGCAGCCCATGGCATTTGGTCAAACACTTGGAGTGCATAGCCAGATTTGGCATGAATTTTAGTTTGCAATATGAACTTGATCCACTGACCCAGCAACCATGTCCACTAAACTCCTAGCTACTCCTAACCTAGGTCTGCTAATTGCCAGCCTCACCCAAGCCCTGTAGCATGCATTGGCATTTCATCAAGCAGCTAGCGTGCGTGCTCTGGGCGCGCCCAGAGCGCATGTTTTGCACGCGCGTGCACCGAGCCGCCGCGTGTCACTGCCGCCCACCCCGCGCCCGTTCTGGCCCTTGGCCAACCGCAGCCAGCACGCCCCGTCTCCTCCTGCACCGCAGAGCCACCCCGACCACCCCTGGCATGACACAGTGCCACCGTCAGGTCGGTCGTGGCGGCTAGATGACGGCCGCAGCAGGCCCCGACCGTGTCGGGCCCGCCCGAGCCACCCCAGCGCACCAGCTGCCCTCTGGGATAGCACGATCCTATCCGCAAGCCATTCTCTAGCTCGCGTCGCCGCCACGTCGCCCTGCAGCACAGAAAGGCGGTTCGCCGTTGTTCTTATCGCCGGCCACCTCGGGACCGACCTCCACCGCCTATATAAGGGCCCCCGAGCTCAACCGAGTCCTCAAGCAACCTCGATCTATCCCCCTAGAGCTACCATGGCTAGCAATCGAAGAGAAGGAGGTCGTCTTCCCCATTTCCGGTCGGCTTGGCCGCCGCCACGTCCCAGTCCATTTCGTCGCGAACAGAGCCTCTCCCGTCCATCCAACCCCACCACCCGACTCCCCTTCGTCTTGTGGAGCCGCCAAACACCTCAGCCCCGACTGGGAGCCACCATAGCCAAGACCCCCAATCCCTCTCGAAGCCAACTCCATCACGAAGCTCGTCGCCGGCGACTCCGTCCACGTCGGCGACCATGGCGGGTACCCACGGGTTCGATTCGACCACCTGAGCACACCCATGTTCTTAGATCCCCGAGGGAAGCCTCTGTTCACCGACGAGCCTCGCCGGAGCTCCGCCTCTGTTTGGTCGGAGGAGATGACGCGCGCGTGGACTGGTCAAACCTGACTAGTAGGCCAGGCGGGCCCACTATTAGTGACCCAGCATCGGTCCACGCAGGCATAAGTGGAGGCGTATTCCCAAAGTACGTGTTCGACGTGTACCTATTCGAAACGTTTTCTTTTCTTTTCTGTTTTATTTAAAAACCAGAAATTTGACTAAACTTTGACTGGCTATATCTTTTTAAATGAAACTCCAAATGACTTGATTCTTTTTCTGTTGTTTCCCAAATATTGTCTAGTTTATTTTCATATTTATTTGAAAATTTTCCAAGCAACTTTTGTGTACTGTTTTTAAAATATGTGTTATTTGAATATTTTTGAAAATAGGAATTTGGAGGGGAGATTATAACTTTCAAAAGTTTTGGAGTGCACCTCACCCCTCCACAACTTGAAGGGAAGCATTCTGAAACCTGGCATAATTTTGTGTGTGTTGTCTGACACGGTTAAAATACCGCCCCAACACGGAGAAACGATTATTTTATGTGATGACATGTTCAAACTCATGAGTGCATATTAATGATCTCATGCTATTGGAGTTTGATATGTTTGGGACAGTAGTCACCATCATATGCCTTTCCTGCATACCGGAAGGAACCCGGGAAAGCCTCTGTCTTGGGTAGACACGGGCTTGTCTCTAGTCCTCCGTTGAGACGGTTGTGTCCGGTACGGCATGATGAGGTATGTCGAGTGGAGATTCTATTCGATGGTTGAAGTATAAGTTGTTATGCTAATCATGCAGGGAATTCTTAAACCTCCCGAGTCAACCGTAGATCGGGTCTTGTTCCAGTAACCCCCATACTTGTTTTCGTACTACCACTTGTCCCTGCCGTAGGTAGGGTACGGTTCAGTAAGTTGTCAACCCCGTTCTTGGCGCACACCATACAGAGAGGCCATGGTGGAAGATATCTGATGAACCCGGTAGGCATGCCACCTAGTCCAGGGGCATGGGTGTTTCCGGTTGGGACCGAGAGGGGGGCACCCCTTAGAGCGCGCGATATAAATTTGATCCCATGCTACGCGAGGTTGTAGCCTCCTCACTTAGAGTTTTGCTTGACAGGTGTCGTGGGTGATTCCAGACACCAGTAAGTTAAGCTGGTGTGTGCAAGTCAGGTGTGTTTTCAATTAAAAGACCATAGACAGAATTAGTCCCGATGGACTAAAGGAATCCGTTACTCGTGGGTAAAGAGTACACCCTCTGCAGAGATTAAATCTATTCGAATAGCCGTGTCCATGGTTAAGGACTCCAGTCTGGGATGGGTCAAGTGTCGGTCTTAGTGTCGGTCTTCGGAGGAGAAACTACTAAACCAGAACATGGATCATGACGTGTGACTTATGATGATTATGATTATTATTATCATGGACTAACCCCTTTATATTATTTGAAGTATTGGGTATCCTTGGGATGGTTCTACCTCCTGGATATTCACTGTGATTATTCTTATATAAGCCCTTTATGTGGTGTCGCTCAGACGTCCGACTGTGGCGTGCTTGTTATTTGTTTTATAAGCCCTTTGCATGGTGTCGCTCAGACGCCCGATTGAGGCACGCTCGTTATTTACTATCCTTTCGGGGCGTCGCTTCAGACACCCGAACGGTGCATCTTATTACTACTCTGTTATTACATATTCATGTTGCATATAAATAACTTGCTTGCATGCATCAGGGATTTTATTTTAATGACTGACGTGGTGATCATAGAATGTTTTCAGAGCATGATTATCGTCTGTTATATTATACCCGTGTTCAAAATGTTTGCGAGTACATTCAAAGTACTCACTGGCTTGTTCCTGGCTATTGTCTTGGCCAGATTTCTTGCATGGAGAGGAGCATTGCGATGACAGCCTCGGAATCTAAGCAACGGTGATAGAAGCCTCGGGAAGATAGGAGTTAACCTGGTCAGCTTTTCCTGTGGGAAATGGAGTCCCATAGATGCTGATGTACCACAAACCGCTTCCGCCATCAACCACTAGCAACCTTATGTTGTACTCATAGGCCAGAATGGTCTTGTACTACATATTATGTATTTTTGCTTGGACTTTCTGTATCAAGTTGGTGCCTCGTCAGCTAATAGTAATCCTAGGTCTGGTGAGGACAAAGGCCATTTTCTGGGAAATTAATACCCGGAAAACCGGTCGTGACAAACTTGGTATCAGAGCCAGGCTGACCATTGGCTAATCCTATCTTACCAAGGTCGAAAAACCTTGGTTAACCAACCCAACAGACCTTAACCTAACCCCAACCAAGATTCTCGTGCAAGATAGCCACACAGTGACCCCGACACTTTTGGCAATCGGTGCCCAACCTATCAGCCTAGCATGTCGATCACACGCCAGTGACCGACACCTAAATTGTCCCATTCGCAAGCGTGCGAAGGAAGACTCCATTCCTTTTTTTCTATAAAAAGGGCATGCTAGCCTCAACACAGCACAACACAAACTCTTTCCCCCAAACCAAGCCATAATGCCTGGCCCCGTAGTGCACAACGAGACCACAGCAACCAACCTTGGAGATTTTGTGACCGTGCTAGCAAACCTCACCCGCCGTGCCTTTGCATTAGAAGAACCCCCAGAATATGTGGTGTACCAACGACCCATGAGCGGTGATAGCCACCATTTCTGGGCCACTGTGCACATCTATGGTAGGGGTCTATCGCCAGAACGGCCCTACAGGTTCACCGGAAGGACAACTTCCTTTGAGCCACAAGCCATCCAACTAGCTGCTCGAGAGGCTGTAGTTCAACTCAGGCACTTGTCACCCAGAGTTAACTGCCGCTCATTCTACTACTACCCCAGCCGTGATGGGTATGGTAGGCCACCCCAGGTTGCCAACGGAGATCACGAGACAGATTCTGCCTTGTTGCATCTAGTGCGCTATGTAAGTGCACTAGAGGATTTGTTCGATCAAATCACCCGTGATCTGATCGCAGCTCGTGGAGAACTGATCCGCCGAGCCCCGGCAAGAGGAGAAGATGCGCCCAACACCGACAACCCAGTTGTGCTATTCGGACAACCGATCGAGTCCTTGAGGTCTGCCCCAGTCATCGACCAAAATACCTTGATGACCCCAGAAGTGCTTCGTCGCCTTTTGGGAACACGCTCCAGCGGGAGTGTGGCCAACAATCGCCGAGATGGTCATCATCGCTACCCCGACCCTGCAGTCCCTCAACCCCCTCCAGCTAATCCCGACGGTGAAAACCATGGAGAAGCCTCGACATCCACAAGGCAAGCCCGCTTAGATATTAACGAGGTAGACTGAGTCACTCGAGTAGTACCGAGTCTTAGTATGGCTACACCCTGTAACCGTGTGATCCTGTATCGCCGTGATTTAATGTCATCTGCTTGTGCACCCCTATAGTAACCATTCATGAGTATGTTGATGTGCGATTGCATTTTTAATCTCGGGCGTAGCTGCCAAAAAACCAACCTCGACGACACAAAGTTTGTGCTATGAGTAAACTTTTTAGTTTTAACTGACAGGAAAAATATTTTCAAAACAACTCTTAACAAATCTCGAGGACGAGATTTTTCTTAAGGTGGGTAGTGTTGTGACACCCCAAAATTTTAACCTTGTTTTATTAATTAAAATTTTGCCAGGAAACTTAAACTTTTATTTTTCTGGATTTTCTTTTGATTTCACAACCATTCTTTTCTTTATTATTATGGAGTTTTTACCCCAAGTAAAAACTTTCCAAATATATTATTGGACTTGTTTGCCCTTTGAAGAAAAACATTTCCTTTATCAATGGAATTTATTTGCATAATTATTTTTCCCTGAGCTTTATTTCTCTAAAATGGTTTTTCATAAGTTTTAGGGTTCCATTTGCACTGCAACCCTTTGATAAATTTATTTAAAAATCCCACAAAAATTTGGGGATGACCTATGATGTCCCTAAATCACTTTTGTGCAAAAATATCCTTTGGTCATTTGGAGATTTTTAGCTTTACCCCTAGTTTTCAAATCTGGTCAGATTTCACTTTGCACTACAACCTATTTAAATATTTCTTTAAAACTTCCACCAAAATTATGGGATGTCAGTAGGAGCATGCTATTCATCTTTATGCAAAAACCCATTGATGCTCTTTGGAAAAATTGAGTGAATCAACCTCATTTTCATTCTGGTCCAACTTGATGATTTGTACTGCAACCATATTTTAACTTGCTCTTTTACATCTGATTCTCTTTCCTACTTATAGCCCATCCTACAAAACCCTTAAGTCCAGGAGAGTGAACCTATTGGAGTATGTTTGGTCCATGCAATGATGCCATTTACCTTCTGTCCAGAACTAAAGATGTGCAAAACTTGCACAAGCAAGTTTCTAGTTTTGCCCAAATGACCTTGCCATCATAACCTACGCCTACAGAGAGACTGATCTGGAGATTTTGGCCACTCCAAGAGTTGCCTAGCAGCCCATGTCATTTGGTCAAACACTTGGAGTGAATAGCCAGATTTGGCATGAATTTTAGTTTGCAATATGAACTTTATCCACTGACCCAGCAACCTTGTCCACTAAACTCCTAGCTACTCCTAACCTAGGTCTGCTAATTGCCAGCCTCACCCAAGCCCTGTAGCATGCATTGGCATTTCGTCGAGCAGCTAGCATGTGTGCTCTGGGCGCACCCAGAGCGCATGTTTTGCACGCGCGTGCACCGAGCCACCGCGTCTCGCTGCCGCCCACCCCGCGCCCGTTCTAGCCCTTGGCCAACCGTAGCCAGCACGCCCCGTCTCCTCCTACACCGCAGAGCCACCCCGACCACCCCTGGCACCACACAGCGCCACCGTCAGGTCGGCCGTGGCGGCTAGCTGACGGCCGCAGCAGGCCCCGGCCGTGTCGGTGCCGCCCGAGCCACCCTAGCGCGCCAGCTGCCCTCTGGGATAGCACGATCCTATCCGCAATCCGTCCTCTAGCTCGCGTCGCCGCCACGTCTCCCTGCAGCACAGAAAGGCGGTTTGCCTCGGGAACGACCTCCACCGCCTATATAAGGGCCCCCGAGCTCAACCGAGTCCTCAAGCAACTGTTATTTTATGTGATGATATGTTCAAACTCATGAGTGCATATTAATGATATCATGCTATTGGAGTATGATATGTTTGGGATAGTAGTCACCATCATATGCCTTTCATGCATACCGGAAGGAACCCGGGAAAGCCTCTATCTTGGGTAGACACGGGCTTGTCTCTAGTCCTCCATCGAGACGGTTGTGTCCGGTGCGGCATGATGAGGTATGTCGAGTGGTGATTCTGTCCGATGGTTGAAGTATGAGTTGTTATGCTAATCATGCAGGGAATTCTTAAACGTCCTAAGTCGACCATAGATCGGGTCTTGTTCCAGTAACCCCCATACTTGTTTTCGTACTACCACTTTTCCCTGCCGTAGGTAGGATACGATTCAGTAAGTTGTCAACCCCGTTCTTGGCACACACCGTACAGAGAGGCCATGGTGGAAGATACCAGATGCATCCGGTAGGCATGCCACCTGGTCCGGGCGCATGGGTGTTTCCGGTTGGGACCGAGAGGGGGGCACCCCTTAGAGCGCGCGATATAAATTTGATCCCATGCTACGCGAGGTAGTAGCCTCCCCATTTAGAGTTTTGCTTGACAGGTGTCGTGGGTGATTCCAGACACTGGTAAGTTAAGCTGGTGTGTGCAAGTCAGGTGTGTTTTCAATTAAAAGACCATAGACGGAATTAGTCCCGATGGACTAAAGGAATACGTTACTCGTTGGTAAAGAGTACACCCTCTGCAGAGATTAAATCTATTCGAATAGCCGTGTCCATGGTTAAGGACTCCAGTCTGGGATGGGTCAAGTGTCGGTCTTAGTGTCGGTCTTCGGAGGAGAAACTACTAAACCAGAACATGGATCATGACGTGTGACTTATGATGATTATGATTATTATTATTATGTACTAACACCTTTATATTATTTGAAGTATTGGGTATCCCCGGGATGGTTCTACCTCCTGGATATTCACTGTGATTATTCTTATATAATCCCTTTATGTGGTGTCGCTCAGACGCCCGACTGCGGCATGTTTGTTATTTGTTTTATAAGCCCTTTGCGTGGTGTCGCTCAGACGCCCGATTGAGGCACGCTCGTTATTTACTATCCTTCGGGGCGTCGCTTCAGACACCCGATCCGTGCATCTTATTACTACCATGTTATTACATATTCATGTTGCATATAAATAATCTGCTTGCATGCATCAGGGATTTTATTTTTATGACTGACGTGGTGATCATAGAATGTTTTCAGAGCATGATTATTGTCTGTTATATTATACCCGTGTTCAAAATGTTTGCGAGTACATTCAAAGTACTCACTGGCTTGTCCCTGGCTATTGTCTTGGCCCGATTTCTTGCATGGAGAGGAGCGTTGCGATGACAGCCTCGGAATCTAAGCAATGGTGATGGCAGCCTCGTGAAGATAGGAGTTAACCTGGTCAGCTGTTCCTGTGGGAAATGGAGTCCCATAGATGCTTATGTACCACAAACCGCTTCCGCCATCAACCACTAGCAACCTTATGTTGTACTCATAGGCCAGAATGGTCTTGTACTACATATTATGTATTTTTGCTTGGAGTTTCTGTATCAAGTTGGTGCCTCATCAGCTAACAGTAATCCTGGGGCTGGTGAGCACAAAGGCCATTTCCTGGGAAATTAATACCCGAAAAACCGGTCGTGACAACGCATTGCTAGGAAGAACAGCCTTCGCCCGCTTCAATGCATTGCCGCACTATGGCTACCTTACACTCAAGATGCCCGGTCCCCGTGGCGTCATCACCGTTAGCGGAATCACAGAGCGCTCTTCACGCGCAGAGGAACAGGCGACGGCCCTGGCGGCCATACTATAAGCGGCCTCTAATATCAGAAAACATGATTGGTCATTAAGACCACAGACACGGTTAAACAAGTCCAGTAGCCCGGATAAAAGTCAACTGGGCACCATATATGTAATCCCATAGCGGAAACCAGGGGCTATAAATATTTAATACAGCCCCAAACGTGGCTCAACCTTATTGGCAGGCCAACATCTTACACCTTTACTATCCATCGCATACTTACGCTGTACTCTCCTATGAGTTTTCCTTTTTTCCACAGACAACGTTCGCGCGATACCCTTCCAGGATACGGCACAATGGAGACAAAGGCGCAGACGTGCAGCAGGGCCCCGTTCAACATGTTTCTTCTTAGATTAAGCCCCTGTATAAACCTTTTCTATTGCCTCTTATTGTTTCAACCATCCCATGGGTTACATACCCACAGAGGATAATGTCGTTATTAGCATTTCACCATGATAGAGTACCGCACGTACCTGGAAATACAGGGTTCATAATGAATGGGCATTCTTGAGCCCATCTTCTGTTATAAAGCACGAACACCTTCGGGAGTGTTCGGCATCACGAGTTTGGCCTTATATGCATCAGCTCCGAATCATGTCTTTGGTCAAATGTTGGGTTTGCCCGGCTCCTGGGTTTGCCGCCTTACATTTCATTATTATCGGCTAAGGCAGGCCAAAGGAGAACTACTGCGATTGTGCCCTGGTTATTCCGGATGAGCGCCTCAGCAGAGAAAGCCAAAAACTGACTGTCAAGATACAGCGAGAGACCGTTCAACCACTCGAAGACTCACCAGAATCTCTAAGGATTCCTCCTCATTAACGAAGGGCCGTTTCCCGGCCATGTACACATGCGCCTATATTCGGACGCACACGAATGTACCAGGGGCTACATAGTAGCCCCACCGTTAGACTCCCATGGCTAAGCGAAGGTGTTACAGCTATATAGTCAGGTTGCCTAGTTCGACGTGCGATCACCTCCTTAACGGACCAAGACGTTGGATCAAGTGTGATTATGCATATTTTTCGCGAACACCCCCGCATTGTATGCGTGGGGGATGAAGCCAACGACTTCTATCTTTCGGACTACTTATACATATAAAGACGGCCGTACAGGGGACACAATCATACTTTCAGGCAAAAAGTATAAATATAGCCATATAATCAAAATAAACATTGTTTTTTTACAATGATTCGACTTATCAGTCGAAGAGGACATTCTTCAAGCACTGTGCCTCTATTAGGCGGGCACCTTCTGTGACATGCGCCATGTAGTGCTCGGCCGGATATTAGCAGCCCGCCGGATCCTGGGTCACTCTAATCGTGGCCTCCATATCCGTCCAATAGGCTTTCACGCAGGCAAGAGCCACCCGCGCACCCTCTATGCACGCCGACCTCCTCATGACGTCGATCCGAGACACGGCCCCAAGGAATTGTTGCACCAAAACAAAATAACTGTCCGGCTTGGGCCCCTTCGGCCAAAGATGGTCTATTACAGACCGCGTTGCAAGCCCGGACAGCCTATGAAGCTCCGCCACCGCAGCCACCTTCTAATTCAACGACAGCGGGCGAGTGGGAGCACTGAATTGCGACCAGAAAAGCTTCTCCACTTCCTTATCACCTTGATCCTGGAAGAACTTGGCAGCGTCAGCTATACTATTCGTCAAGTCCGCATATGCGTCTGCAGGACTCCAACGCCCAGCTAAGGGATCATACTTTGGATCCAAAAACTTCGTTCGCAGTAGGTAGGAGACCCCAGCCACGATTTTGTCGGCCTATTGGAGATCCTCCCGCATGCCCCGGATCTCGGTCCACATCTCCTTGGCGGCATTAAGTGCCTTGTCCAGCTCGGCCGAACTAGCCTTATTCTCCTTTTCAAGGAGCACATACTGGTCGGTGGCATTTTTAACTCTTTAGCCATTTCGGCTATCTTTTCCTCGCTTCAGCGATGAGCAGCCTGTTCGGCTCTCAACTCTTCGGCCGCCTTTAGGGAAGCTGCATTGCTAGCCCGAGCTTGTTCCTTGGCCTGAGCAACCTCTGCCCTTAGGGCCTCCACGGCAGGAGCACCATCTGTAGTGCATACACAGGGCATTAACATTATGCCATTCTCGCATTTTCCTATATAATATAATCAGGGAAGCAGAGCACATATCCTGGAATTCTTCCAGCCATTTGTTCACCAGCGTGATATCGGCATCAATAGATCCGATCTGCCTTCTCAGTTCGGCAACTTCAACAGACTAGTCTGCTGCCGGATCCTTATATACCTGCGCACATATACAGCGCATCCATTACTATATGATCCCCCGTTTGCTGCCTATGGCGGGCAACCAGAGTCTTAGGGGCTACTATCCATAGGCAGCACACCTCGCGCGTGCTTCATAACCAAAAAATAGTTCATTTCTTACTACATACCTCAAAGCCTTTGAGCAGGCTTGTAAATGCCTCATTCAAACCGCTGGTAGTGGATGAAATCTTCGTGAGCACCGTGCTCATTAAAGAGCGGTGCTCCTTCGAGAGTGTGGCTCCCTCCAGAAAGCCTGTTAGTACATCCGACCGGACATCAAACTGTGCCGGACCCTTCTAATCGCCCCCCGTGGGAGCCAAATGCTCCGGGCTCAGGGTGACTGACGTGTTCGCTTCCGGCTTCGGTAGATTCGGACTCCTCCGTGAGGACACCTTTGTGTCGCCCGCTTTATGAGGTGGAGAGGTGGGTGGAGTCTCACTCTCCATCATCTCCGGATGAAGGTCCCCCGAAGACGAACTCTGTTGAGAAGAGCTGCTCGCCGAACTACAAAAGACGAAGTCCTGGTTACGGATCTTGGAGTAACACCATACCTTCGAATTAATGAATAACTTACGGCTCAGTGGAGGGCTGGCCCGTTGGTGGGCACGACGTGGTGAGGGTGCCTGTCGCGGCAGAGCCCCCTGGTGATACCTTCTTCCCTTGCTTGGGCGTCTCCGCCTCCAAGTCTTCGGAGGTTGCCCTCTTCTTCCGCGTGGGAGGAGACTTTAACCTCCCCCTCCTGACTATCCTCCACAGGAGAGGTAGCGATTCCCCCGGTCTGTATGCGTAGTGTGTGAAGTTCGGCTTCAGTACCCTTTCCTTCGCCTTTCCCTGAGGGGATTTTGCTGAGCACCCGGCCAAGCATCTTGGCAATGGTTGGACCAGGCAAGCCTTTAGGAAGTGGCGCCGGACACCTGATTATCTCCGCCTTGTTGAGCCATCCTGGCCACGGAGGGATTTTCAGAATAATAATTATGATAAATACAAATGAAGTATCCGGCATTAAGGTTACTTACTTGGGCATCTAGGCGATTGCAGCTTAGGCCCGCATCCTCGGTGCTGTCCGGACACTTTACTTGTGGTCCAAAGAATAATTTACACATTCCTTCAAGCTTCAGGCCGAAGAAGTGCTTAATAGTCCGCGTACCCTCCGGATTGAACTCCCACATCTGGAGAGGCCAACGTTTGCATGGCAACATCTGCCGGATTAGCATCACTTGCATTATGCTGAGAAGATTTATGTCCCTCTCAATAAGCTCCCGGATACGATTCTGCAGTTCTGGTACATCACCAGCAGGCCCATAATTCCATCAGACGTCGGTCCAACACGCTAACTGTGACAGAGGGCCTGAGCGGAACTCGGGGGCGGCTACCCACTTTGTGCGTCTGGGAGCTGTAACGTAAAACCACCTCCGTTGCCATACATCGGATACTTCCGGAAAAGAGCCCTCTGGCCATGGGGCATCGGCGTTCTTGCTCATTATGGCACCTCTGCACTCCGCATGTCGCCCCTCGCTCATCTTCGGCTTCACATTGAAGGTCTTGAGCCATAAGCCAAAGTGTGGGTTGACGTGGAGAAAAGCCTCGCATACAGTATAATGAACAACGAGATATCGAGGACGGCGTCTGGAGCCAGATCATGGAAATCCAAGCCATAGTAGAACATGAGCCCCCTCAAAAAGGGGTCGAGGGTGAGTCCCAGGCCTTGGAGGAAGTGAACACGACGCTCTCGTTGGGCTCCGGCGTGGGGATAACATGCCCTGGAGTAGGAAGCCTGTGCTGGATATCGGTGGTCAGGTATCGACCTCCCTAAGCTTAGTGATATCCTCCTCTTGGATCGAGGAGGCCACCCACTGGCCTTTTGTGTCGGATCTAGACATACTGGAGGATCTGGGGTGTTGGAGCTTAGGTTTTGAGTGCTGGAGCTCGAGGTGCGAGAAGGAGCAGGAGAGCTGGAAAAGAGGCGTAGGCCTCGGCCCCTTTATAAAGGGGATGAATATCAAGAGTCCTCAGCGTGAGCGCTTGAGACTTATCTAAAATACACGAAGTCATACCAACGGTCGTCGTGGGGTCACACACGCCCATATTGATGAAAGATCCCGTAATAAGAGGAACACGATCTCTACTTTGGTAGGACGTGCCAATAAAACCACCTCACAACGCGAGTGGAGGTGGAGCAAGAGGCGCCGATTCGTTTTGGACCAGGCCATGATGCAAGGGCACGACGTACAAAGATTTCCAGCAGAACGGATTTATGCTATGTTCCCTACAATGGTGTGTGAAGATCATCTTGCGGATCCACACACGGTCTACATGTTCGATAATAACCTTGGAGTATTCGGAAGGAGGAACCCGCCTTGCAATGCCGAAGACAAGACTGCGCGCCGGACTCATCGTCATTCCAGCCTGGTTCAGGGGCTACTGAGGGAGTCTTGGATTAGGGGGTATCCGGACAGCCGGACTGTATACATCTTCCGGACTATTGAAGCGTGAAGATACAAGACTCAAGACTTCGGCCCATGTCCGGATGGGACTCTCCTTTGCGTCGAAGAGAAGCTTAGCGATCTGGATATTATATTTCCTTCCTTGTAACCGACTCCATGTAAACCCTAGCCTTCTTCGATGTCTATATAAACCGGAGAGGATGGTCCTTAGAAGGCCGATCACAATTACAATCATACCATCATAGGCTAGCTCTTACGGTTTAGCCTCTACGATCTCGTGGTAGATCTACTCTTGTACTACACATATCTTCAATATTAATCAAGCAGGAAGTAGGGTTTACCTCCATTGAGAGGGCCCGAACCTGGGTAAACATTGTGTTCCTTGCTTCCTGTTACCATCATCCTAAGACACATAGATCGGGACCCCCTACCTGAGATCCGCCGGTTTTGACACCGACAACGGTCACGGATCCTAGTCAAGTTAGAAAGCTGATCATAGCAAACTAGACACGATCGCCGCTGTCTCGCACACTGGTACCACCTTCAGCAACGGATCGAGCCCTGGCAATTGCTCTAGCACTAATAGCGGCAGCAGCTCAGTCTGATCCAGCTGAGGATTGGGCACCGACCACATGAGCGGATCAGTCTGATTTACCGGAGGATCGGGCATCGACACCGGCACCTGCTCCGACACCGGCACCAGCTCTACAGGGAGCACCATCTCTGGCAGCAGCAGCGGCTTCGGCACCTGCACCAACACTTGCACTTGCATCTGCTCCGGCCCGTGCAGTGGCAACCGAACAAGCAGTAGAACCGGCAACAGACTGGGCTGCAGTTCACACTTCATACACCAAAGTCCTTACAGAAACCGACATGTCCACCTTCTTGGTAAGCATTGGCCGCCCAGGCGCTCCGTTCTTTTTTCTTTCCATGTTGTTTCACATGATTCACTGTGTTGATCTAACTGTTTGGGTATGTCTTCTTGTTTGCAAACAGAGAATTCCTAGAGCAACGAGGGAGTCGTTCTACAATCCAGGTGACCGCGGCCAAGTTTCTCTTACCATGCGCAGCCTTGGTGTGAATGAACCTGCTCAATATACCATAAGTACAAAGGACGGTCGCATGATGATAGATGCTAAAGGATGGTCAAGGCTCAAATCTAAATCATATCTTGCGGTAGGGGATGATGTCAAAATCGAACTTTCTCGGCAAGGAGAGCTGGTCCAAATCAACTTTGAAATTCTTCAGTAGGAGCACGCAACTGCCGAACAGATCTATCCTCAGAGAGATTTTGATGTAATAATCTGGCATGGTGAAACAAGTGTCCTGTGTGTATAAGTAGTACGGAAATATTATTTATCACATGGTATATCGTTGATAGAATTGCAACTTTGATTGCTGGTTAGAAACTGTCGTTCGATTTCATTCCAACAGCTGCCGTGCTTTATTCAATTTTGTGTATTTGCCTTGCGACTGCATCTAAAACCAGCACCGTACTGATCGCTTGCAATATTAAAAGCGCTGAGGTAGAACACATGGCCCCCCAAACATGCAGGGTGGGCCTGCGGCCCAAAGTCCAGAACCGTGAGCCTGTCTGAGTATTATATTCTTAGATGAACCCCCATAAAAAAAGCTGAACCCCCATAATGCCCGTGCATTGCACGTAACATCAAGATGCATTTTTATGATTATTTTATCTTGTGAGAGAAAAGGATGAACGAGGGAAGGCCTTATTTGCAAATGTGGAGAGGCGTGTGGGTACCTTTTTGCAAAATTGCCATAGTTTCCTTCCTATCCGTCAGATATAAATCGGACGGCCTATATTGCAGGATGGCGGGCACACCATCATCACCAACTCGTCTATACTGTGTTAAAAGCAACTATGTTTTTTATTATAATTATATGTGTTATATATATTCCCCTTGATTTTTCTTATGTATAAAGTAGTGATATAAAAGATTTGTATATTTCTTTATAGAGGGAGTATCTCTCTGTCAAAAATATATTTATGTGTAACTAGTTACTCCTGTCTTTCTACTTCCTTTCGCTGATATGTGGGCAACTGGCAACGGGGTCCACGTGCTATATTCAGAAATTAGAGTGCACAACTACACGGTAGACACACCCCGGTCGTAGCACCGCAGTAATGCCCAATGAGCCGTCAAATCACAACCCCCCTTCCAGCTTTAGCAATAAGACGAAGCAGCAATATTTCACTGGGCCTGAATCCCCTTCTCCATCGTCTGCTTGTTCAGAGAAAACCCCCTCTCGGTGATTGCATAGGGTTTTCTCATGGAGAACCATGTACGAATTCTTCATCCATCCCCGATAAATCCAAGTCCCTTGGTCGCAGGTAATCCTAGGATGGTAGCTGCCGCCGTTGATGCATTTTTCTTCCTACTGAATCTAGTGTGTTTCATTTGCAGTGCCCAAAGTGTGAGGACCCTACAGGTTTCTGTGTCCTCGGTGAGACGCCACACTTGTTCCTTCGCAGCCTAACACAGGATTTTAAAACACGCATAATATGTTCGTAGAATCCTCTTTTCTATCCAGGAGGGTGGTTTTTTTTGAACATGCTGTTGACTAATTTGGAAATTTGGATTGCTATATTTGGATAAAAGGTACTACTAGTATGATGGTCAACACTGACATGAAGGAGGAAGTTATTTCTAGATTTGGATAGGGAATACATTGTGTTCTCATATTATTTTTCCTGCAGTGCATTATTTGCTTTGCCAGAACACATGTACTCAAGATGCTCGGCCTTGCCATAACTGAATACATGAGTTTAATAGTCATAGTGAACACAAGCCATGGATATAAGTTCCGAGTTGGGTTCATGAACCAATAAGACCGCTGCTTTTTTATGGCCGAACTTGGATAAACTTTCTCAAGTTTTACAGACTGAAAGTTGGTGCATGAATGTTGATGGAAATAGCAGAACCTGGTCTCATCTTCACTACGATCTTCCACCCCGGCATCGTTCCAATAGTTCATCCATGTTAGTTTTGTATCTAGTTCTTGCTTGTTCCCTCGATTACTTCTTAATCCACCTATTCTGTCTAACTAATCACAATTTAACTTTATAAGTAGCAACGGATCTCTCACGAAGATGCTACTTCTAACTAATATTTTCTTATGATTGGTGTCACGTGTAGGTTTTTTCAGAGATAAGCAGGCTGCTCATTTGTTATTCTGTAAAACTCGACTATTACTGATGGTACTGAAGTTGACTGGGACGACATCCACAAGCTCCTACACTTTATTGATCGTCTTGAGGTCCTTGTGGGGCGTTTCAATGGTGGAAGGCCACGTGGGATATGTGTGCCACTGCTGCACTCGTTGAACAGGTCCAACTGTGTCGAGAAACTTATGGTACGAGCTGTTTTCTTTTATATATGTTGTTCATAAACTATTGCTTATACACAGTTTTATGGTTGTGATCTTCTTGAAACAGAAACTGCCCAGTTCTATTGTTCCTATACAGATGCCTGACCATTGTCGGGTCAGACTTGCGCTTGGTCACAACATGATGTTTATGTCGACCTACTCCATTCCCCTTGGAGGTGAAAAGATACTTATTCATGGGTGGCCTCAAATAATGAAGGCCCGTCCATCTCGGAGAATAGGACAGAAGATTATGTTCATGCTTTTCCATGGCTCTAAAGCGAATATCCTGTTTATTGACCACATTGCGAGATGAAGTTGCTTTCAGAAGGTTGTGGATGCACGGGGTGATGCCTGGGCCTTGTCCTAGGGCTTGGCGGCCTCACCCTTGTTAACTGTAGGCAATGTAGCACTGTTCGAGGCGTGCTTTATATGGTTGAACCTGTATAAGTACTCATACTGCTTTCAGCTTTGGTTGTTAAGTGCCCCTGCTAGTTTCAGTTAAGGTTGTTAAGTACTCCTGCTGCTTTTACAGTGTGTCATGTTTCTTCAGTCCTGTCTTCCTCCAGCTGCCAAAACCAAACCAGCGCCAACGGGGCCGCCTGCTTCCGCCTCCCACGGCTGGCTGCGCCTCAGCGCACGCATCGCCGCCCCACCGTCTCCTAAATCGTTAACGCCAATGTCCTCCACGCGCTTTGGTGCGCTCGCCGCGGCGCTGCCCTCTCGCGTTGTCAACATAGTCAACAAACAACAGGAATCGGCAGAAGTACATGGTGAGGATGACAGTAGGGGCCCACCATGTCAGCGTATGGAAAAATAAAATGGTTCCACCTAGTGTTTTCCTGACATCTGGGACCCATGACATTGTGAGCGTATATAGTCAATAGACAAGAGAACAGCACAAGATTGGATGACACCAGGGACGTAGCTGCTCGAGCAGTATTTTTTTTGTTATTGTTGAGACGGAGCAGGGTTTGAACTGGGCTGTGGCCCGTCTAGCCGAGGCTTATATTTTATGTTCACCATGTGACCAGCCCAGCTATTTTTTCTTTGTGAAAATGAGCCCAGTTTATTTTTTCTAAAGAATACCCAATCCAGGCCTACTTATTTTTCTACGCCCTGATGGGCTGCAACTCTTTCAAGACGCCTGCAAATCTTGAAAGTAATATGAAATGGGTTGTAAATATCAAAACAGATGACAAATTGGCAATTACTATATAATTTCTGAATTTTTTCACATTTTCATATTCCTATTTCACTGGGCATTAACCTAATTTAAATATATCTTCAAAGTACTTTAAATCTGGCTTGACATTTCGGTATTAAAAATAGTTTGGAAGCCACAAAAATCTGCGATATTGGCCCTGGCCAACCAAAAAACGACTGCAATAAATTGCATAAGAAGTTTCCATGAGCTATATATAAATTATTAAAAAAAAGAGGGAGTGGTCTGACTTGTGGGCCTGTTTAGTTGACGCGTATGCAAGATTTTTTTAGTTATTGTATATGTCAACAAATGATTCTAGCAGACGTAACCGTTGGATGTCAATCCAACAGCCGTCGTGTTTCTTCAGTTTCCAATCTTCTTGCTCCAGCCGCCAAAGCAGCACCGGCGGGACCGCCTGCTCTCGCCTCCCGTGGCCGACTGTGCTGCCGCGCAGGCCTCAGCGCCCCCTACTACTCCCACTGCTGGCCAGGGCATCCCTCTACTCACCCACACCCCCTGTTATTCTGCAGCGACGGCAGCCTCACACCGCAGCCAAACCGGTGAACCCTCGTACTCCTCTCCGCACGGGCTTCCAGTGCCGCGTCTTCCCCGGCTCCGCATTGTCCCCTTCCTAGGCCTCATCGTCATCCACCGCCGTGGTGCTCTCGGCGCGGCGTGGTCAATGTGGTCAACGACCAACTTCCATCGGAAGAGTACTGTATGTGGAGAGGCTGACAGCTGGGTCCACGACAGCCGCAAGGAAGTGCCTCCTTATTACGCAGAAAATAATTATTCCTCCACCTGACAGCAGGGACCCATCGGACGGGCCACCAACATTTCACGAAAAAAACATTTCCCCCTGACTGCTGGGACCCACCGGACGGGCCACCGTATTTCGCAAAAAAAACGTTCCCCCCGCTGTCAGCTCGGACCCACCGGAAGTGCCTCTTTATTACGGACAAAAAAATGAATACCTCCCTACAAGTTGGGACCCACATTGTTGGGAGGCTGACTTGTGGGCCTACTAAGTTGACTGGGACGAAGGCCTTTGTCAACTTTAGTCAGTATATGAACGATTCTAGCTCCAGTGACCGTACGATGTCCATCCAACGGCCGTAGTGCTTCTTCAACCTCTGGTCTTCTTGCTCCAGCCGACCAAAGCAGCGCCGGTCGTGCCGCATGCTCCTGCCTCCTGTGGCCGGCTATGATGCCACGGAGGCCTCACCGCCCCCTACTACTTCCACTGCTGGCCAGGCCATCCCTCTACTCACCCACACCCCCAGTTATTCTGCAGCGACGGCAGCCTCACACCGCAGCCGAACGAGTGAACGCTCATACTCCTCTACCTGTGGTCATCCACTGACACGTCTTCCCAGGCTCCGCGTCGTCCCCTTCCTAGGCCTCTCCGCCGTCCACTGCCCTCGTGCTCTCGGCGCGGCGTGGTCAACGTGGTCAAGGAACGATTTCCATTGGACGTGGACTTTACGTGGAGAGGATGACAGCTGGGTCCACGGCCGTAGCAAGGAAGTGCCTCTTTATTACAAGGAAAATAATGATTCCTTCACTTGACAGCAGGGACCCATTGGACGGGCCACCGTATTTCGTGAAAAGAGTTTCCCCCCTGACTGCTGGGACCCACCAGCTACATCTTTGCACACAAGGAAGTGCGTGCGAAAAAAAAAGATTCGCCCCCTGACTGCTGGGACCCACCAGCTACATCTTTGCAAGAAATGAAGTGCGTCCGGGCAAAAAATAAAAAAACGATTCGCCCCCCTGAATGCTGGGACCCACCATTCTACATCTTCGCACGCAAGGAAGTTCCTGACAGTCGGGACCCACCTAGTCAAAGCTTACGTAGTGTTGTCATTCTGGTCGCGAATGTGTACGTACATACTGGTCGATGTAGAGGTGCGCACGTGTCGTAGTAGAGGCACGCACGTAGCATGTACATGTACGTACAACAGCTAGTGTGCAAGAAAGAAAATACGGCCACGTACGTACATACGGGCAGGGTCTCGAATGCCTACTCGCACATACGTACGGCCAGGGATCGTGTACATGGCTGGGTCGAAACGGAGAAATAGTGTCGTCGTCATGTTCATGGGGAGCCAACCGGCTGGGTCGGAACGGAATGCATCGTCGTGTTCATCGGGAGGGCTTGGACGGAACAGATGATGGAAACGAGGCCTGGCGTACCGCAGAACATAGGAAACGGCCTTGTGTTCGACTGGCCACGTTCGAAACAGGGCCCCAGTTCATCGGGAGGGGTGTGGCGTACCACAAAACGGGACTCCACAGGATACTGTTCATCTCCACCGTCAACCTCCTCCAGCCTCACAGGCTACTGTTCATCCACCGTCGACCTCCTCCAGCCTCCACCTGCGACTGTTCATCAACAGGCTCCTGTTCATCCAGCCTCCACCGCGTGCTACTCCACCACCGGCTACAATTCAGCCACCCCTCTCCACGGGCTCCTGTTCAACCACCCCTCCACGGGATACTGTTCATCCACCCCTCCACCATCTACTGTTCATCCAGCCCTCCACGGGTTTGTCCTGTTCATCCAGCCCTCCACGGGGTCCTGTTCATCCAGCCCCAACCGACTCGATCGATCGGGGTCCTGTTCATCCAGAGGCAACGCCACGGGGTCCTGTTCATCCACCCCCACCGCTGACTATTCATCCAACGCCCCCCCCCCCCGCAACGCTCACTGTTCATCCAAACCCCCCTGCAACGCTCACTATTCATCCAGAGGCAGCATCGATCGGCTTCAATTAGCAACAGTAGCAAAGGAATCGTTCGATCGCTCGGGTTCAGTAACGCGTAGCCTGCAGTGCAATAGCTCGGGTTCAGTTAGGCGACGCCTCGCTCGGGTTTAGTTAGAGCCCAATGCCTTGCACGCACGCGCATACGTGTAGGAGAGAAACGCGCATCGCTTGGCCCCCGACCACCCACCGTATCCGGGAACTCCCCGAAATTTTCCTCGCCCTCGCTTCTACCATGGTTTTTTCCGTCATGGACGGCCCAAAGAATGTCACGTAGCTGCGTGTCCGGCCCGCACAGGACGAAAACCCCATTTTCTGTTATGATTTTTTGTCATAGAAGTAGGAGCCTACGACATCTATGATGATACTGGGTTTTTTCACAATTATTGTTATAGAAGTGTCTTAAGTATGACAGATTTTTTTTGTTCGGCCCAAAATGTCACAGATGTGTCTTTTTTGTAGTGTTTAGTGCGATCCTACATGGTCTCCCATTAGTTATAAAGGCATCCTGCTCTGTATCATATGAATAAGCAATGGCCTGGCATAGTAGACGTCTCATTCTCATGCCAGGAGTCTTGAGAATTTCACCTAGTCCAATCAACTTGATGTACGTCAGTCGCTGTGCGTTTAATTGTTTTATGAACTTCTCGTATTGCAGCAAAGAAGCAACCTGAGTTCCCTGAATGTACAAATAGTGTGATTAGATTCTGTATGGTATTCATTTAAACACGCATATAACCGACTAGATCTGATCTATGCCAATATCAAAATTGTTCTCTATAGTACTGCATGAAATCATAGAGCTTCTAGGTCATATATTGAACACCAGACATAGAAAAACAAGCTATCTCTATCGGCAAATTGACTGATAATAGTATAGATTTTTAGTAGAAAGAGCAGACTTTGGTCTATGTACACTATAAAGTTTTAGGCATCACGCTTAAGAAAATAATTGCATACATGATCAGAAGATCAATAGTTTATAGACAATCTCAAAAAAGGAATATGGAAGTTCCATTGCAAGCATTCAAGAGCACATACTCCTTAGTTCCCATCAGATTCAAAAAGATAAATTAGTAAAGGCCATGCAAAATTAAGGGCAATCACCAACAGTTTAAATGACTGGAGACTAAGAACTCATTTAGAAAACCTATGCCAAAAAATAGCATTTTCCAAATTTTAAGGCATATAAACAGAGACGATAACCTTGATTTATTGCACAACTAAGTCCTATGTCATTGATTTTATGCTAAATTAGTGCAAGCCTTTTTTGTCCTTTTTTCTTTTCTTTCTAGACACACCCATCTCCCTTCGGTAAAATAGGGATAGTTCATTAGGGCTTTAACTAAACGATATCAAAAGGAAGTGCGCCGTAAATTAGGGGATGACATGTAGACTTGGGAAGGAGGGAGTATACAGAATACAAGGATCTCGATCATTACCGGAGGATTGTCTCGATGGTGACCGGCTCCATTGCCGTTTTCTTTCATCTTTTGCTTTATCGGCTTCTCTGATGTGCCCTTCTCTTTCGTCGGCTTCTCTGACGTGCCCTTCTCTTTCATCTCAGGATTTGCAAATGCAGGCTTCGAAGAGGACGGCTCCGTCGTTTTCACCGACCTAGGAGCTACTTTGGGCAGCGTGGGGTGGTAATTCGGTGTAGTCATGGAAGGCTAGGTATGTGAGGCGTGGGGTGGGAGGCGTGGGGTGGAGTATACGATCTATGCTGTGAAAAGCTTTGTATTTATAGGGGATTCTCTAACAACCGACCACAAGGAAATATTGGGAATTTAGGATCTCACGAAGAGGTAGTTTTAGATCACGTAACGTTTTTTAGCAAGTTTTTTTTAGAATTTTTTTAGCAAGTTAATCTCAACCGTGAAGCGTTTGGGCTTCTTAAGCCCATTTTAATTGAGAACAAGAGAAAGGAAAGCGATGACTTCAACAGGCGGGACGAGCCCCGTCCCAATTATTTAGGACTCTTCGTCGTCACTGCAACGACTCTCCAAAAATGGTTCATCTGCCTCTGTGTTCTCTTGATTCCCTCTTCCTTTGCGTCACCCATTCTCCCAACAATCTGGCTTCTGCAACGGTGAGATCTCCTTCTTGTCAATTTTGTTAGTAGTTCTCCTGTAGCAGCACATACGATGGCCTTCTTCTTGTCAATTTCTTGTTCTCCTGCTTCTTTATTTTGTGTGCACAGATTCAACTGCCTTCAACATGTAGTCCGTTGCCTTATGAGAATTTTGCACACAGATTCATCTGCATGCAACATCTAGTCTGTTGTCTTGTCAATTTCTTGTTTTTTCTCCTGCTTCTTTAGTTTGTACACACATATTCATCTACATGGGCGATGAACAATTCATAGATACATGTTTATTCTTGATTGTTGATGCAGTTGTTTAGATAAATAATTCAAGAGCGTAAACTTTGATTGTTAATTCACATATACTCCCTCTGCAAGGAAATATAACAACTTTTGGCTCACTACTTTAGTGATTTCTTTATAGAGGGAGTACATGTTTAGTTTAAAATGTCCATGCACTTGTTTACATAAACTTTCAATAGCACCAGAATTATTAAACTATCTTTCATCTCGGCTTATTATTATCATGTTATTGTCATGCTTCATGTCTTATATTGATTTCATCAATTACATTCCTTCGGCATGGCGTTCATGAAAGATTATGTTGTCAGGGCAGATGGAAATACCGAAATTTTTGTGAAGTACACAAACAAGGCTAGGAGTGTTGAGTACTGCATTCGCAGATTCAAATATTGGCTGCAGAACAACGACTAGAAGATGGTTGCACTGGATGTGGAGTTCACCTGGCCTCATGGTCCGACACAGATGGCTGCCGTGGTCCAGTTATGAGTTGGCATCTATGTCCTCGTGTACCACATAAGTGTTGCTTATGATCACTGCGGCCTGCTTGCCGCCTTCCTGCTCGACGAGGAGTACACCTTTGTTGGGGTGGACATCAACAATGACCAGAAAAAACTCAAGCGTGTTGGTCTGGTGGTACGAAACTTTGTGGATATCCAGAATATGTGGAGAGTGCCTGATCAAGTGACGATTAAGCCAAAGTATGGCTTGGCTGACTACGTTGGTTCAATCATCCACCACAGCTACAACAAGATGGAGGATGCTATCACAGAAGATGACCACCATATATGGGCAGAACACCCTTGCCCTTGAAGAACATCTATTATGCTTCAAGGGACGCGTATGCCACCTATGATGTATACAGGCGATTGGTGAACTTCCAAAAGGTGTTCGAGAGTCAGTGCCAGCATCTCGCCAAACCATCTAGGCGGTCGAGGAAGTCCAGAAGTAAGAATGAATCAACTTAAAATGTTTTTTCTATTTATCTAGCTGGTAGTCTGTAAACTTTATTATACTGCTAAGTCGTAAGTTCAAATTTCCTGCAAGTTGAATCATCCTTTATTCTAGCTGTCTTGCCTAACTTGATCCGCGTTCAAGAGATATTATACTTAAGACGTTTATTTTGTTTCGGTTTTGCTAGCTATGATACATAATGTGATAGCAAAAGATTATTTCATATTTATTATGAATACTATTCTCAACTGGGTTTGAATAGAGAAAATTTATTTTTTAATTGCATAGAGAAAGTTCATATTTTTTAATCAGAAGAAGGGTCGCCCCCTCTGATTTTACATTAATAGAAACCATATGGTCTTTCAAGCCCCTGATACAAACTACAACTAGAAACTAAAGTAATCAACTAGCAGCACAAATCATACATGGTAACAAGCCCAGCCAGACTTAACATGAATGTCCAAAAAATAGGAATAAGACAGAGGACAGAAAATATAGCTGAGAGATGCGCAGGTGACACCGGAGTACCCTGTGACTCCACACTTGCGATGAACTATACAATTCACCTGCTACATGCTCTAGCCTGTGCATATAGACCATCAGCACCTCTTTGCTCCCAACATCAACACCTCTTTGTTTACCACCTTCATCTGCAATATAGACCATCCCATGATCCACAAGAAAATTAGATAAACAAGAATCATAACATCATTATACCATTTATTTTGTAATCTCACATTATTCCTGCATTACCAAAGAGTGAAGAACACAAATGATGCCCTTCCCGCATCTCCTATGCAAACACTCATAGGTAGTTCTACCATCTTAACTCCGTGATTTAAATTATTAATAAAACCCCCTTAACGATTCCATTTGCATTACCATCGTTCATGATTATAGCCAGGGAAACAGTAGCCAATAAAGCAACCACCTGTGTAAGCCCTATTTTGAGTCCTGAATAGGGCCCAATTCTAGCATTTACTATAACTGCAACATGTCCTCCTCTCATAGTCATCCTCACCCAAGACAGTACGAAGACGTAACCCCATAGATGCATAACTGCTACCAACATAGTTTTCGCACTATACCTAGTGTAAAGGACACTCTTGCATTGTCTGGCTACATTTGTGGCTCCTCGGTCAGCATGTTCATAACCACCTCGATCTGAAGAGCTTCACATGTGGTGGTCTTGAAACCGAAAAGAACGGCGTTATGAACCTTGAGCTCTTCACTGTCAAAAAAATCACTCCATCCCTTGCCGAAGATGATGCAGCCATCATCCCACTTGTGGTACTTGACCGGCATGAAACTGTCCTTGCACAGCCGAAGGCTAGCAAGCCCATCTCTCGGTATCTCCCCATATCCTGGGGTCTTCACGGCATCGACAACTTTCACCGGTAATCTCTATATGCACCATCATAGGAAGAAAAATTATCAAATATGTGAAGGAGTAGTAAACAAAAGGATCTTTAGCTAAATCTACATATATTACATAAGGATCTTCAGTTATGGGAAACAAAAGGATATGCAAAAACATACATCAGTGTATTCACTGGTTTCATTTACAATAGCATACCATTAATCTTTCTCTCCATGAAAAAAGAAATAAATTGCATACAAAATAGAAAATAATAGTACACCAAAAACATACCATCGTCTTTCCTGCTATGTTCGACTTGGTGAAGCGCTGGGCAAAAAATATAACCTTCCGTCATTGCCAACAGGTCATGTAGGTTACGCTCCTCTTGCTTCATCAGATTAATTCCCTTCGTTATGACAGCTGATTCTAGAGGATCTTTATGCTCTTCGTTTTGATCACATGTCCTTGGCAGGTTGCAGCAGTACACCATAGGAATATCTTCAGTCAAATCGAAGGAGACAAGGTCGCCTTCTCGCAGGTTGAAGTCTTCAACAAACCTGCAGTAGTTTTCACCACTGATGATCGCCCTTGGATTCCCTTTGTACACGCCAAAATCATATGTGCGGCTCACTCTCACTTGAAAGAGCAATGAACAATTTGGGATGGCGCTGAACTGGTGCCATGCGTAGCATGGAACGATCTGTAGATGTAGAATTTAATTGCTATTTATTTCCTACATTTTGTAATCTTCTATAGATGTAAAAATTGACATGATTATTTATACCACAGCTGAAGTGTCCCCCTCTAGCCTGATGGTAAATGTCAACCCAGTGGCATCGGGCCTGTTGTAGTGATGTCGACAAGTTATGCACACCACCTGTGTAAACAAAATAAAATGAAGAAAAGCAAAGGATGAGAATTTAAGAAAAGTGCTTATGCATGTAAACACACTAGGCAACAATCATACAGTATAATCAACAAAGGTACTGCATCAGTAATAAACAATCATACACTTGAACTGCATGGGTGGCTCGCCCTCCACTCCTCATAACCCCGCAACGCAGCACGTGCCCGCCGCACCACAACTTGTTCAGACATGTCCTTCTCTTGATCCTTGACCGGCAGCATGGGCTCACCCCTTCTCCTCTGCATCACAACTGAGGTAGTGTCTGAGACTGAGCAGTAATCTCTGAGAAAAGCCTAACAAAACATAAATCCTACTATTGCTGTTACTCGACCCACCCGAATGTACACACGCACACCTTCAAGATACAGCCCATCTACATACATGTGCATCCAACAATTTGTTCTGGGAAAAAGAAAAGAAAATGTGTTCTGGAAGGACGAAGCATCGTCAGGGTAACCAACTAAATTAGCCGCTTGTCTATCATATTGGAGAAAACGAACTTACTTTACTTTTTCCTGGTACTACATAAGCACACAAAATAAAGATTAAAATAATTCCTAGAAACTCTGGTATATTGTACGCCCTCACATTTATAATCTTTTAAATATGAACTAATTTGGGAAACATAATAAAGAGGTTATTGTTATTTCCAAACAAAGATACAAATATTTGAATCAAAATTTCATATTCTGCAAAAAAAACAAACACTGTAGTAAATATTATTCTAAGAAATGTTTAGTTGACTTGCAATCTAGGACTACAATTTACTGGATGCCTTACTAAACCCAACCTAATTTTTCCCTAAAAAGGAATTTAGTCCACTAGCCCAGCTTATAAGTATTGAGCCCACCCTCTGGTTTCTTCTTGGAATCGCCACTGCATAATGGCAATTTTTTAGAACTTTTTAAAGAACTATTTTCTGATATTTGCTACCATTGTGTTACGCATCTGCACTTGCTCATTGTTATGAAAACCCTGGAATACCGAAACCCTCGAAAAGAAAATACTGAGCAAGCTACCGATGTAGAAAACTTCCTTCAATCTCTGCATTGCCTTCCATCTAACCTCAAATTTGAAAATCCTAACTATTTAATCTCCAACTTTGAAAACCATATCCAACTCCCAATACGGCAACACAAGAAGGAACAATGAAGTCAAAGATTATAAGTTAGGGTTTCTCACTTCACCTAGTCGCCGGTAGTCGCTAGGTGCTTGCTGGCGCCCTCCCAATCTCACTCGGCGCTCTTCTGCTCCAACCATCGAGAGCGGCCACGCGAGTAGGCGGCGGGGTCGTGGTGGGGTGGTTTGTGGGAAGGGTGGGGATGAGGGGGGCGGGGGTGTGCGGGCGATGGGGGTGATGACATGGACCCTATCCGTGTCAAGCACAGAATATAACGGCCCGTGGATCCAGTTCATAAAGATACAACCAAACAGGCCCACAGTCCGCTTACGAGTCACTAAGTAAAACCCTGTTACTAATAAAAAACACAAAGGGAAACCCTTTTGTCTAAAAAACAAAAACAAAGGAAAATCGTAAAAAAATAGGGAAATCCTTTTTGGGTCAGTTCAACGTGAACGTGATGGTGAGAGGCTCAAGGAGGAGTTTTGTGCGTTTACAACACCTTTGTTTTAGAGAGAAAAATGCACCTTACAATGTGAAATTATAAAATCGTTATTAATAAGTGCTAAAAATTCCTTATTTATATAAAAATGTTTCTTTCCATAAAAAAACAAACTTCAATAATGGGGGTAGGTAATTGCCGGCCTTTCTCACCCCTACCCCCTCTCCCCCTCGCATATTCGGGCCATTTACCACATTTCTATGGTTGTAACCTCGAAAGTTCAAGATCTTACGCGGCCACATGAAATCAAAGCAGGGAATGGGATGAGTGCCCCATGTTAAGCTATTTGGTCCATATATGTTCCATATGCTACCAACAGGAGACGTGGCCTCGACACCATTCTCTAGGGCTATGATGCCCGTTTGTTGTCGTTATAATCAATGCAAATTCGTTAGGGGCTAAAAATTCATGGGACCTGGTGTGGTGTCATCATACAACTCCTAGAGGGTGTGGTAAAACATCGAGAGCGGCATGCATCGGCCCTCACATAGGTTGTGTGCAAACGGGGCCATATCGCATGTCAGATGAAGCCATCGAGAGAGAATGCGTCCGGCCTGTGAAAGGAGTGCGGGGCACGTTCCTGCATTTGCCTCAAATATCGATGCCACATGATGGTAGACCTAGTAACCAAGGCATGTCTCGTGCATCGCACTCAACTGGACCGACAGCATGCCTGCACACATGTCCATGTATGAGTCTGAACGGCGAGGATGCATGGTTCAGGGACTGGCGTAAGTGCTGTGAGTCCAGTTTGGATCTAGCTACCAAGAGGTAACACATGAGTCTAAACGTCTACCAAGAGGATGCATGTCCACGTATGAGTCTAAACATCTACGTGATGCTCCACACATGGGTCTAGACGACGGGGGTGCATATGGTTTGGATCTAGCTACCAATGGGTAACGCGTTCGGTTTATGCCTAGGCGGTGGTCCACGGGGCCTGTTATGGTCTCATCGTACGACCCATGAAGGGTGTAGTCAAACACCGAGAGCGGCACGCATAAGTGATGTCTACCACACAACCGTCTTCTTGTAGACGTTGTTGGGCCTACAAGTGCACAAGTTTGCAGGACAGTACCAAATTTCCCTCAAGTGGATGACCTAAGGTTTATCAATCCGTGGGAGGCATAGGATGAAGATGGTCTCTCTCATGGAACCCTGCAACCAAATAACAAACAGTATCTTGTGTCCCAACACACCCAAAACAATGGTAGATTGTCTAGGTGCACTACTTCGGCGAAGAGATGGTGATACAAATGCAATATGGATGGTAGATATGAGTATTTGTAATCTGAAATTATAAAAACAGCAAGGTAACTAATGATAAAAGTGAGCACAAACGATATTGCAATGATAGGAAACAACGCCTAGGGTTCATACTTTCACTAGTGCAAGTTATCTCAACAATAATAATGTAGATAGATCATATAATAATCCCTCAATATGCAACAAAGAGTCACTCCAAAGCCACTAATAGCGGAGAACAAATAAAGAGATTATGGTAGGGTACGAAACCAACTCAAAGTTATTCTTTCGGATCAATCTATTCAAGAGTTCTTACTAGAATAACACCTTAAGACACAAATCAACCAAAACCCTAATGTCACCTAGATACTCCATTGTCACCTCAAGTATTTGTGGCCATAATTATACGATATGCATCACATAATCTCAGATTCATCTATTCAACCAACATACAGTACTTCAAAGAGTGCCCCAAAGTTTCTACCGGAGAGTCAAGACGAAAACGTGTGCCAACCCTTATGTATAGGTTCATGGGCGGAACCTGCAAGTTGATCACCAAAACATACATCAAGTGGATCACGTGAAAATCCCATTGTCACCACAGATAAACACGGCAAGACATACATCAAGTGTTCTCAAATCCTTAAAGACTCAATCCGAAAAGATAACTTCAAAGGAAAAACACAATCCATTAGAAGAGAGTAGAGGGGGAGAAACATCATAAGATCCAACTATAATAGCAAAGCTCGCGATACATCAAGATCGTGCCAAATCAAGAACACGTGAGAGAGAGAGAGAGAGAGAGATCAAACACATAGCTACTGGTACATACCCTCATCCCCGATGGTGAACTACTCCCTCCTCGTCATCGAGAGCGCCGGGATGATGAAGATGGCCACCGGTGAGGGATCCCCCCTCTGGCAGGGTGCCGGAACAGGGTCCCGATTGGTTTTTGATGGCTACAGAGGCTTGCGGCGGCGGAACTCCTGATCTATCTTCTTCGTCGATGTTTTTAGGGTATATGGGAATATATAGGTGAAAGAAGTCGGTTGGGGGGTGCTCGAGGGGCCCAGGAGACGGGGGCACGCCCAGTAGGGGGGGGGCGCCCTCCTATCTCCTGGCCTCCTCGGGGCTCTTCTGACATGAACTCCAAGTCTCGTGGATCATATTATTCCCAAAAAACATGCTCCTGAAGGTTTCATTCCGTTTGGACTCCGTTTGATATTCCTTTTCATCAAAACACTGAAATAGGCTAGAAATAAGCAATATGGGCCGGGCCGCCGGTTAGTAGGTTAGTCCCAAAAGTAATATATAAGTGTATAATAAAGCTTATAATCGTTCAAAATAGATAATATAATAGCATGAATGCTTCATAAATTATAGATATGTTGGAGACGTATCAGCATCCCCAAGATTAATTCCTGCTCGTCCTCGAGTAGGTAAATGATAAAAGAAAGAATTTATGAAGTGTGAATGCTACCAGGTGCACAAGTTTGATCAACGATAATTTCAATCACCTTTTCTAGCATGTTTATATGTCATAACAGTAGTTCATCTCATAAAACTTTTCATGATTAAGTAACAAGCTATTTACATGTTAAAGCATAGACCATAAACTTTCTTGAAAACTAGCAAACTTCATTCTTAGTCATCAAACAATTGCAATTCATCTTACTTTCAGGAAGGGTCTATGTCAGAGCTTTGATTTAGCAAACATCACATATCAACTGTCGGTGTACTAGAGTAGGGGTACCCTAGTATCTCGAACTTGTGCACGGCAGTTGCAGCCCTCCGCGGCAAGGCTTGCCGTGTGACCGCCAAGGTCCTCCGTAGTTCCTTTGGAGCCATTCAAGAACAAAGTATTCAAGCCAAGGAGACAAGGCCCCGGCAAGAGGAGCTTGCCGGGAAGGCCAACCTAGGCATCTCAAGGAACTTGCCGCGACGCGCCACGCATCCCGGCAAGGCCCGGTGAGCGACAAGCTTCCGGACGCGACAAGACAACGGCCGCGGCAAGGCGCTTGCCGCGGCAGGCTACCACTCTGTACCCGCGCTCCAGCACATCCACCAACGTGTCGCCCTGGGACCTTTCCAGGCGCGCGTGGCAAGAGGCTGTGCGGCTAGCGGTGCGTGGTGGCAAGCGACGCTAACAAGATTGCCATCATGGCAAGCGGTGGCGTCCCTGACGGTCCTTTTTGCACTATTTGGGCGACGCAGACGGGAATTTAATGCCTTTGTCCCCTGCCGTCAGGGTTAGGTAGGATACATTGTACAGATAGTTGTACCAACCACAACTCCTTTTCCATTTTTGCCCTTATCTATGTTGCCACCTGTCGGTGACCCCTTTAGCATATAAAAGGAGGCCCATGCGCAACGTAGAGGGGGGTTCGAAAGCCAGAAAACACCTACGCTCGGTCTCGTTAGCAGCTCGAGTGTACTGTAGCACTCAGCGCTCCCGAGCAAGAAATCAATACAATCAGACAAGCAGCAGTAGGAGTATTATCTCTCCGGAGAGCTCCGAAGCTGGGTAAACTGCTCGTGTGCTTTGCCTCGATCCGCTCTTCGTGCGATCTCCGCCCCCCGCCGAACCGAAAGGGGCTCGGTCCGCCGGTCCCATAGGTGTTCGTGGATCAGCTTCCCCGACATCTTTGGCGCGCCAGGTAGGGGGCGTCGAGATTGTGTGAACCTGATCCGGCGTTCACACGAGCTAGATCTTCATCTTCTTCATCGACATGCCACCGAAGAAGAAGTCGTCGGCGGCAGCTGCTCCGTCCACATCGATCCCACCACCACCAGAGCGAACGAGTGGTGGGGTAGACGCCGGCGGAAGAACGGACATCGACGAGGGAGCTCACGGCGCTGCCAGGTCCAAGGACAAGGCTGCGCAGACCTGGGCGTCCGTACATGTTCCGCGCCCATCTTAGGAGGCGCAGGATCGACAGCGTCATGGTATTCGCAGTGCCATACCTTTGTTGGACCAAGATCGAGCTGGTGGATCTCGGGGTGCTCAAGACCAGAATGCACGCCAACATGCTGGCACGAGCGAGACACGGTCGCCTGGACGGGATACTGCTCCTTCTAACATAGTTAGAAGTCCCAGCATATCCCGCTCCTCGCACCATTCGCCACTGCCGCCCACCACTCCAGCAGAAGATTTGGCGCGAGCTCAACTGCTCCTGGATTACCCTCCAACGGCAGACAAGATCGATGGATGGAGGGCCACCATGCAGAGTCTCATCGGCTTCGCCAACGGCGACAATCCGCGGCAGCCGAGTACATCGCTGCCGCGGCAGGACTGCCAGGCACGAGCCGATGGCGACGAAACCGGTGGGGGTGCAACCACCATGCACTCTCCACCCCAAAGGCCAAGATCGCCGACTCGCCGGATCCTCCTCTACAACGACTCCACTTAATCATCGGATCCACGAGCTCGTCGCGATCAGCGCCAAGTTCTTCATGAACGACAGCAAGAAGAAGCGGAAAGAGTAGCCCGGCAGTCAAGTATGTACCAGTTTGTCGACAACACACTGTACAGAAGAAGACTCAATGGCGTGAAATTGAAGTGTATTCACCGGGAAGACGGACAAAAGCTGTTGGCAGAGATACATGGAGGCATATGTGGTCACCACATTGGCGCAAGAGCACTTGCCGGCAAAGCGTTCCGGCAAGGTTTCTTTTGGCCAACAGCCCTCCAGGATGCAACTGCACAAGTAACCAAGTGTGAAGCGTGCCAGTTTCATTCCAAGCAGATACACCAGCCAGCTCACGCTCTCCAGACGATCCCTTTATCCTGGCCATTTTCGGTCTGGGGGCTCGACATCCTCGGCCCCTTTCCCCGAGCTGTCGGGGGCTTTGA
The DNA here is from genome assembly GCF_018294505.1 of Triticum aestivum. Lineage (NCBI taxonomy): Eukaryota > Viridiplantae > Streptophyta > Magnoliopsida > Poales > Poaceae > Triticum > Triticum aestivum. Next base: position 658,639,855 of record NC_057810.1, read on the forward strand.
GTACTTGTACGTTGCAATCGACAAGCTCACAAAGTGGCCGGAAGTGGAAGCAGTGAGGAAGGTGACAGCACAGTCAACTGTCAAGTTCTTGAGGTCGATTGTTTGCCGCTTCGGGATCCCTAACAGGATCATCACCGACAACGGCACGCAATTCACGAGCAGCACCTTCATGCAGTACGTCCAAGATCTTGGCGCCAAGGTCTGCTTCGCTTCTGTTGCTCATCCGAGAAGTAACGGTCAAGCAGAGAGGGCGAATGCTGAAGTGCTGCGCGGGCTCAAGACCAGGACTTTCAACAGGCTGCACAAGTGCGGAAAGAACTGGATTGAGGAGCTGCCGGTGGTTCTTTGGTCGATCAGGACGATGCCAAATCGAGCCACTGGCCAGACACCTTTCGCTCTAGTCTATGGAGCAGAGGCAGTTCTCCCCATAGAACTTGTATACGGATCACCTCGAGTGCTCGCTTATGATGAGCTTGAGCAAGAGCAGCTGCGACAAGATGACGCGCTGCTCCTTGAGGAGGACCGTCTTCAGGCTGCTGTACGAGCTGCTCGATACCAGCAAGCTTTGCACCGCTACCATAGCCACAAAGTTAATGCCAGAAGTCTCGAGGAAGGCGACCTTGTTCTTCGGCGTGTTCAGTCCGCCAAGAATTCCAACAAGTTGATGCCGAAGTGGGAAGGCCCTTACCGGGTGAAACGAGTCACTAGGCCTGGCGCTGTCCGCCTTGACACCGGAGATGGCATTCCGGTGAGCAACTCCTGGAACATTGAGCATCTTCGTAAGTTTTACCCGTAAGGCGCGGTTGCCGGAACCTGTTCCGACAACCACCTCTTGTACAAGTCTTGCCGATGTTGCATATAATCCTTTGTACAAAGCCGGGCGCAGACCCCGTGCATAAGTAAAACTCATGTGCTCCGCACATCTTGTCAATTTCATGCTTTCTACTTTGCATGCGTTATCTGACACTTTGTGCAGCGCCTACCCCCCGGTTAGCAATAACGAGCCGTAAGGCTCCATATCTTTATTTTCTCTTCTTTCTTTTTCTCAAAAAGGAAAGGAAGGTTCCCTCGCCCACAAGTTTGCCAGTGGGAAAGGAGAAGATAATGGTGTGGACCAGGCGTCGTTCAAGGAAGTTTCACCTTACCGGAAAGCAAACGATAGAAAAGCTAAGTTGCCAAAGTTTGAGCAATCAGTTTTAATTTTTTCAGTTATCTTCCTCGAACGACCGTACTTTGTATGGAAAACCTGTGCGCGGAGGAACCAACTCGTAGCTAGTTGCGCCCTTACTTTGTTTCGAGTCCGCTCAACAACTTAAGTGAGCTGCGACTAGTTGCGACAAGGTTTCTTGTCGGTAGCGGCACCGCCAGCAGGCTGCTGATGTCCCGCACTCAGCGCTCGTGGCTAAGGTGCCTGCGCCGACAAGTTCCCTAAAAGCGTAGGGCAAAAACATACAAAGGAAGGAATCAAGTAAAGGAAATAACACAGCAATCTCTACCCAAAATAGAGTTATATTACAAGATAGCTTGTCGCGCTCTAACAGATTGATATCATGACATGACCAGCAGCGAAAAAGAAAAAGAGAAAACGGGCGGCCTAATCTACGCGATCGCCCTCAACCCTCTTGATATCGCTCACCTTGTCCACAATGGGTGCGACAAGGGCCTTGAGCGCTTCCAGATTAGCATCCGGCGGCAGGGACCTGAGGACGTTGGTGAGGTTGAGGCCTGGGTTGCGGAAGGCCACCTTCACCAGCACTTTTTGAAGAACTCCCGCGCAGATCTTGCGCGACTCGTCGGCCAGCTGCTTTGGGATCTTCTCCCGGAGGCGCTGGAGGGCCGTCGCCACGCCTTTGAAGAACAAGCTGAGCTTGGCGCTGGGTTGGAGGTGCTCATCGGAGGAGTACCCGAGATCCTCCATCCCCAGCTGCGCCAACTCCCCGTTGATGGCGGCGGCAACATCCACGAGACCCTTCGTCCAGTGCTCCACATTCTCCCTGAAAGCATTCTGTGCGGCAGCAGCACTCGCCATCAGCGCCTCGTCGGCCTTGATCTTCTCCGTCAAGGCCACCTCCCGCTCCCTGGCGCTGTCCAGCGTCTGAGTCAAAGTAGCCAGCTTCAACTCAAGATCCGCGTTGGAGTCCTTGTCGGCGCTAAGCTCTTTGCTCCTCTCGGCGAGATGACCCTGCAGCTCGCCATGAGCTGTGGCATCCTTCTCGCGCTCACGCTTGAGCGCAGCAAGCTCCTCGCCGCTCGCCTTGAGATCGGCCTCCAGCTGCGCCATCTTCGTCTCCAGCTCCTTCTTGGCGGCCTCGGCAGCTGCGGCAGCATCCTTTGCTTCCTTGAGAGCCCCGCCAATTGCTTGCTCGCGCGCGGCAAGCTCCTCCTCGTGGCTGTCAAGGTTGACCTTGCGCTGTGCCAACTCGCCTTCCTGTGCAGATAGATTTTCGGCGACAAGCCGCTGTTGCTCTTCAACTTCAGCCTTCTCGAGGAGGAAGGCTTTCCGCTCCTCGGCGACTTGCTCCCGCTCCTCTGCCAGGGATCGGAGAGCTTCCTACCTGAGACCCCGGAGCTCCTCCGCGCGCTTCTCGATGTCCACTCCCGCCTTCGCGACAAGCGCTTCTCGGGATTCCAGCTTGGCCTGTCGGGCGCGGTAAAGCGACAACAGCTTCCGCAGCAGCCGCTCCTCCTCAGGCTCATCACTGCTGCTGCTTGGCGCGTCGACCAGCGAACGCCCAGCGGAGGCGAGCACCTCTCCATCCAATATCTCTCCTTCGATCGGCGCCCTGGAGCTTGACGCCCTGGGAAGCTAGATGAAGATGCCGTCGCCGACCTTCAAATAGGCGCCGGGCTGGGGCTCTTCGGAGCCTGGCGCTGCAGCAGCGGCGGAGGGATCGGCGGTCGGCGTAGCGCCTGACGCTCCTGCGGCCTCGGGGCCGTCAGTGCAATCGCCGGATCCCTCGCCAGCTTCTGCGGCGGCAGCTTTGGCGGCCTCTTTGCCGGCGGGCTCATCAGCGCCAGCTTCTCCTTCGGTGGCGACGGCGTCGTCGGTATTGGTGTGCGCGTTCTCCTCGTCGGCGACCTCGATTTCCATCGGCTCCGTGGTAGATGGGTCTGACGAACGGAAAAAGGAGAAAGGTCAAGCAAATATCCGAAAAGAAAATCATAAGAAGAAGAACCAAAGGGAAGTTTTCAAGCAAGTGGATTACCTGTACTAGGATCCGCAGTCGTGGTTTCAACCACCGGAGGATCACTGGTGCTCTCCCTTGCCGGAGACCTGTCCCTTGCCGGAGAATTCTCCCTTGCCGGAGAACGCTCCCTTGCCGGGGAATCCTCCCTTGGCGGTGTAGTCGAAGCAGATGGCATTTCGGGAGCGGCTTCCGAGCACTCCTGGTGAGGCTACTCTGCTCCTACACAAACCAGCAGTCAGATATCAGCAAAGAAAGAGCACCCATGAGCGCCTGTCAGCAAGAAGCAAACCATATACTTACGCTGGGGGCTGCGCTGGGGGCTGCTTTGGGGAATAGTTGCCGGGTCCGGCAAGGTGGTCTCAGACACGCCCTCTGCGGTCGCGGTAGGTTCGTCCTCGATGACAATCACCGGGACCTTGGCTCTCTTCGCCGCTCTCTAGGCCAGTGTCCTGAAAAGGAATTGGTTCGGAGTAAAGCAAATCAGATACAAGACAAAACAGCAAGAATTGAAGAACTACAAGTACAACAAAGAATCTTACTCTTCTTCTTCCTCGTCGGAGCTGAGCGCAGAGAGATCGAAGTCCGGCTCGCCTCCGGTGCGACGAGGCGGAGGAGTAGGTTCCCTTGTCCGCTTGGCAGGAGCAGTAGCGGTGGACCAGGAAGACCCCGCTCGAGTTGCCGCAACGGCGTGAGGCGCTCCCGCGGCAACAGTGCTTGCCGCGGTAGAGCGTGTCGCGCGGCACGGCGGCTGTTGACTCGTCTGCCACCCCGCTACATCCCCGGCCTTGCGGAGACGCCTTCTTGGTGGAGCTGGGGGCTCCGCTTGTGGCGAGCTGGCTGAAGGTTGGGAGGAGGAGGAGCCGATCTTTAACGAGTCGCTCGCGCCCATGGCGGGCTCGCTCGACTCAGCTTCAGGCCCGGCAAGCTCTTCCTCGCCGGCAAACTCCTCTCGCCCGACAAGGCTTGCCACCTCTGCTGCCTCTGCCTCCTCCACGGTGAATCCAAACTCGCCCGTGGCAGCTGCTGCCGCCGCCTCTTCCAGCCTAGTGGCGATGCACTGCATCTCCGCATCGGCGGTGTCGCGAGTAAGGCTCTTCTGTTCATCAGAGCGGACCGGCACTTCTACCAAGCCGTCAAAGAAATCCTGCACGATGTCGTCTGTAGGCTCTTGCCAGGTTGGGACAATTCCATGCGAATCGCACAGCGACATCATTGCACGGATGCGGTCGAGCGAGGAGTTGTTGCACAGCGGAATGACACCCCTCGGCAACATGAATGCTCCGGGATGCTGAGGATCGCGCTTGAACAGCTCCAGGATCATCGCGTCCAGCTCCAGGACAGTGAAGTTGAAGTTGAGGCCCGGGCGCAGCCTCATGATATCCGCCGAGTTTTGGAACTCCCAGGTGGGTCTCCTCCTCTCCTGCAGGGGGGCGATGCGGCGACGAAGAAAATCTGCGCCAACAGCGCCTACGGTGAGCCCGGCAAGCCTGAGGCGTAGGATCCGGGTGACGGCAATCTTCAGCCTATCGTCTTCCGGGGCCACATTGCTCCAATCGTTGCCGCGTGCTATTGGGGCTTGGCGCTGAGCGGTAAATGGCTGCGAGTTCTCCTCAACAATCCAGCACCATTCTGCTCTCCATTCCTCCCACTTGCTGCGGAGCTCTCCCTCCAGATAAGCGTCCTTCTTGCCGGTCCTCGAGATCCAAGCGATTCCGCCGGAAAGAGGCTCCCCTCTCTCAACTCGGGGCATAAAGAAGTGGAGGAAAAGGGCTACATTTGGATGGACTCCGACAAAGTTTTCGCAGAGATGTGCGAAAACTTCCATGGTCAGAACGGCATTGGGGGTGAAGTCAAGGAGGCGGAACCCGTATGTTTTCATGATATCGCAGAAAAATTCAGAGAAAGGCGGGCAGAGCCCGCAGTAGAAGAACAACGCGAAGAAAGGGTATCCATTCGGAGCTAGTTTCAAAGCGGCAGCTGGGAGTACCTTCGTCCGCGGATGCGCTCGCGTCTCCGTCGACCAGAAGAGGTAGTAGTACTCCCTTAGCTCCTTCGCGCCAAGCTGGGGGGGGGAGATTGCCCGCTCCTTTCGCAGCGCCGCAAGCCGCTGCGCCTCGGCCGACTTCATGACCTTCCCCTTGTCGGCTTTCGGAGCCATGGCGAAGGTGGTGGGGGAGATCGGCGGCGTTGGTGATGCTGGTGGCGATGGGGGGCGGAGCGCTGCTCTCTTTCAGCTTTGGGAAGAAGGGGGGAGCGGTGGAGATTTCTGAGATTGGAGTAGCAACCAGCAAGATGGGCAAACTGCCCCTGTTTCCCCTGCTTATAAAGAGGGAGGGGGCGGACGTTCCGTCTTTCCCAATAAAGAAACCTCCCACGATCTCTCCCACGACGCCGCATTCCACGCGTGTCGTTCGGGGAGGGCGCGGTGGATACGGAGTGAGATACGGCGTAACCCAGGCCGCGTGTGCCCGTGCCCTGTTTTGGGCCTGGCCCAACAGCGCTCGGCACCATGTGTGGCCCAGGCCCGGGGGCTCCTGTCGGTGTACTAGAGTAGGGGTACCCTAGTATCCCGAACTTATGCACGGGCAGTTGCAGCCCTCCGCGGCAAGGCTTGCCGGGTGACCGCCAAGGTCCTCCGTAGTTCCTTTGGAGCCATTCAAGAACAAAGTATTCAAGACAAGGAGACAAGGCCCCGGCAAGAGGAGCTTGCCGGGAAGGCCAACCAAGGCATCTCAAGGAACTTGCCGCGACGCGCCACGCATCCCGGCAAGGCCCGGTGAGTGACAAGCTTCTGGACGCGACAAGACAACGGCCGCGGCAAGGCGCTTGCCGTGGCAGGCTACCACTCTGTACCTGCGCTCCAGCACATCCACCAACGTGTCGCCCTGGGACCTTTCCAGGCGCGCGTGGAAAGAGGCTGTGCGGCCAGCGGTGCACGGTGGCAAGCGACGCTGACAAGATTGCCATCGTGGCAAGCGGTGGCGTCCCTGGCGGTCCTTTTTGCACTATTTGCGCGACGCAGACGGGCATTTAATGCCTTTGTCCCCTGCCGTCAGGGTTAGGTAGGATACACTGTACAGATAGTTGTACCAACCACAACTCCTTTTCCATTTTTGCCCTTATCTACGTTGCCACCTGTCGGTGACCCCTTTAGCATATAAAAGGAGGCCCATACGCAACGTAGAGGGGGGTTCGAAAGCCAGAAAACACCTACGCTCGGTCTCGTTAGCAGCTCGAGTGTACTGTAGCACTCAGCGCTCCCGAGCAAGAAATCAATACAATCAGACAAGCAGCAGTAGGAGTATTATCTCTCCGGAGAGCTCCGAAGCTGGGTAAACTGCTCGTGTGCTTCGCCTCGATCTGCTCTTCGTGCGATCTCCGCCCCCCGCCGAACCGAAAGGGGCTCGGTCCGCCGGTCCCATAGGTGTTCGTGGATCAGCTACCCCGACATCAACGATCATATAGTCTTCTACAATTGCTAACACTCACGCAATACTTGTGGTTATGGAGTTTTAATCAGACACAGAGAAAGATAGGGGCTTATAATTTCGCCTCCCAACGTATTCACCTTTGGGTAATGTCAACAATAATAGTTCATGCTAACTTACACTCAATTGGATATGTATATCAGGATCACCCCAACACAAAGTTCTTGCCAAAGGATAAAATGAAAAAGGGAAAGGTGAAGATCACCTTGACTCTTGCATAAGGTAAAGGACATAAAGTGAAAGATAGGCCCTTCGCAGAGGGAAGCAGAGGTTGTCATGCGCTTTTAGGGTTGGATGCAGAAAATCATAATGCGAAAGAACGTCACTTTATATTGCCACTTGTATATGGACCTTTATTATGCAGTCCATCTCTTTTATTGCTTCCATAACAAGATCGTGCAAAGCTTATTTTCTCCGCACTAATAAGTCATGCATATTTAGAGAGCAATTTTTATTGCTTGCACCGATGACAACTTACTTGAAGGATCTTACTCAATCCATAGGTAGATATGGTGGACTCTCATGGCAAAACTGGGTTTAAGGATATTTGGAAGAACAAGTAGTATCTCTACTTGGTGCAAGGAATTTTGGCTAGCATGAGGGGGAAAGGCAAGCTCAACATGTTTGAATGATCCATGACAATATACTTTAACTGAGATGTGAGAAAATAAAACCCATTACATTGTCTTCCTTGTCCAACATCAACTCTTTAGCATGTCATACTTAATGAGTGCTCACAATTACAAAAGATGTCCATGATAGTATATTTATATGTTAAATCTCTCTTCCTTCAATATTCTTTCATGAATTGTTCAAATGACCAATACAATGCTTGCTAACCTTCAATAAATTTACAACCTCTACTTCTTAGATGTGAAGTAATTACTCTCCATGGGATAAGCAAATGAAACATATATAATTTCATATTTATGACATTCAACTCATTCAACCATTTACTCATAGGATATAAGTGAAGCACACGAGTAAATGACAAACTACTCCAAAAAGATATAAGTGAAGATCAATGAGTAGCTAAATAATTATGTAACTATATGAAGACTCTCTCATTTAAGAATCTCAGATCTTGGTATTGTATTCAAACAGCAAGCAAGACAAAATAAAATGACATTGCAAGGATAGCACAACTCATGTGAAGAAGCAAAAATATAGGCTCAACCGATACTAACCGATAGTTGTTGAAGAAGAAAGGTGGGATGCCTACCGGGGCATCCCCAAGCTTAGATGCTTGAGACTTCTTGAAATATTATCTTGGGGTGCCTTGGGCATCCCCAAGCTTGAACTTTTGTGCCTCCTAAATTCCTCTCATATCATGGTTTCTCTATTCCTCAAAAACTTCATTCACATAAAACTCAACAAGAACTCGTGAGATAAGTTATTATAAGTCAATGCAAAACCTTATCATTTTCTACTGTAACAAATCATTAGAATTATTATTAAACATTGAATACTAAATTCCCCTGCATAGTTAGTACTCCTATCCTCAAATAGACTCATTAAACAAGCAAGCATATGCAAACATAACATCAATCTGCCAAAACAGTATAGTCTGTAAAGAATGCAAGATTCATCATATTTCCCTAACTCCAAAAATTATATGAAAAATACTACGCTGTAGAATATTTATCAGATCTGATTATGCAAAAAGATTCAACATTATATCACTTTCTGACTTTTCTAGGGAATTTTTGCAACAGCGGTAAACTTTCTGTTTTGAAACAGCAACATGTATACTTGCAAAATAAGCATGGTAAAGGCTATCCTTGACATTTTTATTCAAAATATAGATGCAAAACATTATTATAAATAACAGAAAGCAAATACTAACAAAATAAAATAATGCTCCAAGCAAAACACATATCATGTGGTGAATAAAAATATAGCTCCAAGTAAGGTTACCGATGAATGAAGACGAAAGAGGGAATGCCTTCCGGGGCATCCCCAAGCTAAGGCTCTTGGTTGTCCTTGGATATTACCTTGGGGTGCCTTGGGAATCCCCAATCTTAGGATCTTTCCACTCCTTATTCCATAGTCCATCGAATCTTTACCCAAAACTTGAAAACTTCACAACACAAAACTCAACAGAAAATCTCATGAGCTCCGTTAGTACAAGAAAACAAACCACCACTTTAAGGTACAGTAATAAACTCATTATTTATTCATATTGGTGTAATATCTACTGTATTACAACTTCTCTATGGTTCATACCCTCCGATACTACTCATAGAGTCATCAAAATAAGCAAACAACACATAGAAAACAGAATCTGTGAAAAACAGAACAGTCTGTAGTAATCTGTATCAAATGTATACTTATGGAACTCCAAAAAATCTGAAATAAATTGGTGGACCTTAGGAATTTGTCTATTAATCATCTTCAAAAAGAATCATCCTAAAATCGCTCTACAGTAAAAAATGGCAGCTAATCTCGTGAGCGCTAAAGTTTCTGTTTTTTACAGCATGATCATAAAGACTTTACCCAAGTCTTCCCAAAGGTTCTACTTGGCACGTTATTGAAACAAAAGCTATAAAGCATGATTAATACAGTAGAATAATCATGTGTACACAAAAAAACAGTAAGGGTAAATATTGGGTTGTCTCCCAACAAGCGCTTTTCTTTAATGCCTTTCTAGCTAGGCACGATGATATGATGCTCACATAAAAGATAATAATTGAAACATAAAGGGAGCATCATGAAGAATATGACTAGAACATTTAAGTATAACCCACTTCCTATGCATAGGGATTTTGTGAACAAACAACTTATGGGAACAATAATCAACTAGCATAGGAAGGCAAAACAAGCATAACTTCAAAATTTTCAACACATAGAGAGGAAACTTTATATTATTGCAATTTCTACAAGCATGTGTTCTTCCCTCCTAATAATTTTCAGTAGCATCATGAATGAATTCAACAATATAACCAGCACATAAAGCATTCTTTTCATGATCTACAAGCATAATTTTTTTTACTACTCTCCACTTAAGCAAAATTCTTCTCATTCGGAATGGTAGTGGGAGCAAACTCAACAAAATAATTATCTTGTGAGGCATAATCCAATTGAAAACTAAAATCATAATGACAAGTTTCATGGTTATTATTATTCTTAATAGCATACAATTCATCACAATAATCATCATAGATAGCAACTTTGTTCTCATAATCAATTGGAACCTCTTCCGAAATAGTGGAATCATCACTAAATAAAGGCGACACTCTTCCAAATCCACTTTCATACTCATCACAATAAGATTCAATATCCTCCAAAATAGTGGGATCAATACTACCTAAAGTTGACACTCTTCCAAACCCACTTTCATCAATATAATCATCATAAACAGGAGGCATGCTTTCATCATAATAAATATTCTCATCAAAACTTGGGGGACAAAAAATATCATCTCCATCAAACATAGTATCCCCAAGCTTGTGGCTTTGCATATCATGAGCATCATGGATATACAAAGAATTATACTAACAACATTGCAATCATGTTCATCCTTCAAAGATTTAGTGCAAAACATTTTATAGACTTCTTCTTCTAGCACTTGAGCACAATTTTCCTTACCATCATTCTCACAAAAGATATTAAAAAGATGAAGCGTATGAGACAAACTCTATTCCATTTTTTTGTAGTTTTCTTTAATAGAATAAAATAGTGATAAAACAAGAAACTAAAAGACTTGATTGCAAGATCTAAAGATATACCTTCAAGCACTCACCTCCCCGGCAACAGTGCCAGAAAAGAGCTTGATGTCTACCACACAACCTTTTTCTTGTAGATGTTGTTGGGCCTGCAAGTGCACAGGTCTGTAGGACAATAGCAAATTTCCCTCAAGTGGATGACCTATGGTTTATCAATCCATGGGAGGCGTAGGATGAATATGGTCTCTCTCAAGCAACCCTGCAACCAAATAACAAAGAGTCTCTTGTGTCCCCAACACAACCAATACAATGGTAGATTGTATAGGTGCACTAGTTCGGCAAAGAGATGGTGATACAAGTGCAATATGGATGGTAGATATGAGTATTTGTAATCTGAAATTATAAAAACAGCAAGGTAACTAATGATAAAAGTGAGCACAAATGATATTGCAATGATAGGAAACAAGGCCTATGGTTCATACTTTCACTAGTGCAAGTTCTCTAAACAATAATAACATAGATAGATCATATAACAATACCTCAATATGCAACAAAGAGTCACTCCAAAGCCACTAATAGCGGAGAACAAACGAAGAGATTATGGTAGGGTACGAAACCACCTCAAAGTTATTCTTTCGGATCAATCTATTCTAGAGTTCATACTAGAATAGCACCTTAAGACACAAATCAACCAAGACCCTAATGTCACCTAGATACTCCATTGTCACCTCAAGTATTTGTGGGCATGATTATACGATATGCATAACACAATCTCAGATTCATCTATTCAACCAACACAAAGTACTTCAAAGAGTGCCCCAAAGTTTCTACCGGAGAGTGAAGACGAAAACATGTGCCAACCCTTATGCATAGGTTCATGGGAGGAACCCGCAAGTTGATCACCAAAACATACATCAAGTGGATCACGTGAATATCCCATTGTCACCACAAATAAACACGACAAGAGATACATCAAGTGTTCTCAAATCCTTAAAGACTCAATCCAATAAGATAACTTCAAAGGGAAAACTCAATCCATTACAATAGAGTAGAGGGGGAGAAATATCATAAGATCCAACTATAATAGCAAAGCTCACGATACATCAAGATCGTGCCAAATCAAGAACATGAGAGAGAGAGATCAAACACATAGCTACTGGTACATACCCTCAGCCCCGAGGGCGAACTACTCCCTCCTCGTCATGGAGAGCGCCGGGATGATGAAGATGGCCACCGGTGAGGGATCCCCCCTTCGGTAGTGTGCCGGAACAGGGTCCCGATTGGTTTTTGGTGGCTACAAAGGCTTGAGGCAGCGGAACTCCCGATCTATCTTCTCTGTCGATGTTTTTAAGGTATATGGGAATATATAGGTGAAAGAAGTCGGTCGGGGTTGCTCGAGGGGCCCAGGAGACAGGGGGCGCGCCCAATAGGGGCGGGGGCACCCTCCTATCTCCTGGCCTCCTCGCGGCTCTTCAGACGTGAACTCCAAGTCTCCCGGATCATATTCTTCCCAAAAATCACACTCTCAAAGGTTTCATTCCATTTGGACTCCGTTTGATATTCCTTCTCTTCGAAACACTGAAATAGGCCAGAAAACAACAATATGGGCTGGGCCTTCGGTTAGTAGGTTAGTCCCAAAAGTAATATAAGTGTATAATAAAGCCCGTAATCGTTCAAACAGATAATATAATAGCATGAATGATTCATAAACAATAGATACATTGGAGACGTATCAATAAGCCCTAACGCGGGCTATGTGGAAACGATGCCATATCGCATGCTGGATCTAGCCAATGGAGGGAACGAGTTCGGCATGCGGACGGAGTGCGGGGCCCGTTCCTTCATTTTCCTCAAAATTCGGTGCCGCTTCATGTGGGCCCTATCCAAAAAGGCCTGTCCAGTGTATCACACATAGCTGGATTCACACCATGCATGCACACTTGGCCACGTAGACACCCACCATAAACCTTTAGCCAAGTTGACCCACACCATCCATCCACCCTTGACCCCACCTCGGTTCGTTGGATCTCCAACGAGTCCCTTCCCTCGGTATGCCAAGCATGTTAAAACGAGACACGGCTACACGTTTTGCACACCGAGATTGGCGCATCATGCACTAGTGCCAACAAACATGTCCAACCGAGCATCTTTGCCCACGGTCTGGATCGAGGCGGTTGGCGGTGCATGTTGTCGGCCCGGTTGCCTAGCGGTGCATGCTATGGGTGGACATGAATCGCATCGCATCGGATCAAGATTCCCCTCTCTTGTACCGGACACTGGAGAAGCACACGTGCATGGTAGAAGAATCTGCGCGGTTGATGTGGGAGCTTGGATGAGACGCCATGGGATAGGTGCATGCTGAAATTCAAGATTGAGAAAATTGATAACAAAATAAAAACGACAATGCAATTGTTTGTACAGGTGTAGAACATGTTTTAAGGAAAATGTGGAATATGAAATGTTGACATGCATTTTGGCAACAAGTTCACCTTCAGAGGGGAAAGAACAGGTAGGCCCCGTGCCTCCCACGATTTTTGTTCCATGTATTTCGCCACAAATATTGGAGGAAAAAATAAAAAAGTATTCCCCCCTAAAAACGACTTGGGAAGAAAATCTCAAGTAACCATATTTAGCTACTCCGTGGAGGTTGTCCCGCGTGGGGAGATTCGATCTACCTCTCCTTGATTTTAGGGTGAGTTCCACATGAATATGATGGTGAGACGCTGAAGAAGGAGTTTTGTGCATTTACAACAACCTTTGTTTTAGAACTGTATAATAATAAATGAAAGAGAATATGTGAAAAAGAAAAAAGAAAAAGGATATGCATACATGATGGGCCAGCCCAACCATCTACAGGGACACATGGTCCAGCACGCGAGTGAGGTTTGCCTCAAACAACCCAACAAATTTGGCCCAACCCTGAGACACACCGGGCGCAACTGACAGGTGGAGGGAGTTTAGTCCCACCTCACCAAGCGAGACACGCACGCACCTACTTATATATGCGGCTGATAGACTATTTGCATGAGCCTCTGTCACTGAAACAGCATGTTCCCTATCCAGTTATGTGTATGCCCTGTATGGCCTACTAGCAGGAGAAATCAATATCCCACGAGCCTAGATCCTGGCCCATATGGTTTGGTTTCTAGTCGTATGCAGGCTGTGGGGTCTGAAATCTCCTACTAGAGGGTGGGCTTTTTCTTTTGTGTATGGTCACATGTTTATGATTGGACCATCTCCAAATCACCCAATTTTTTTACATTGTCACATACATGTAATAAACATGATTATCAAAGAAAATTCAATAATAATGAAGTTTACACTGTCCCCTTAAGGTAAAGTCAGAGGTATGTACCTGAGTTTCACTGAGCCACTATAAATTATATAAAATTCTAAAAAATGGAAAACTTTCATATTCTGTCTATGTTTATGAAAGAGATCATGTGTAAAAAAATTTCAGGTGATTTGGATGTGGTTGAAAAAACCACCTTGTTAGAAAAACTTGCTTAAGTGAGACCAAACGGTCCGTCTGTAATGAAGTGATTTTTTTGACCATCTCCAAAATAACCCCAAATTTGTTGTACATAGTGCTATAAATGTAAAAAACAGGATATCCAAAACTAAAACTCAAATTTTTTAAGTTTACACTTTCCCTTATGAAAAAATTCGTGGTAAGGCAAGTGAGGTAGCTCATGACCATAGCCATGGCATACATTGTTCAAATAGCCTCAAACCGTTCCCCTTTAGCCAAGTTGACCCACACCATCCATCCATGCTTGACCCCACCTTGGTTCGTTAGTTCCCCAACGAGTCCCTCCCTCCGTGTGCCAAGCATGTCAAAGCGACACACGGCTACCCTCTTGCACAACGAGATTGGGCATCATGCACTAGTGCCAGCAAACATGTCCAGCTGAGCATATTTGTCCATCGTGGACACTACCGCATGGTCTAGATTGAGGTGGCTAAAGGTGCATGTTGTCGCCTGGTTGGCTAAGAATGCATGATATGGGTCAACATGAATTGTCTTTCATCACATTCAAATTCCCCTGTCCGGTACCGGATGTCAGAGGCCTGGAGTAGCATGTGCATGCTACAAGAATCTGCACAGTCGCTGGCGGAGCTTGGATAAAACAAATTTGACCTAACTGCCATGGGGTAGGTGCATGCTGAAATTCAATATTTAGGAATGTTAACAAAATAAAAACGACAATTCAATTGTTTGTACAGGTGACACATACACATGCAATATGGAAACTAGTGCACTTTTGGAGGGGAAAACAGGTGCACTCATTCCATCGTGCCTCCCATGATTTTTCTTTCGTGTATTTCGCCACAATATTGGAGGGAAAAAGAAGAATGTGATTTTGCCTCAAAAAACGACTTGGGGAGAAATTCTCAACTAACCATATTTAGCTACTAGGTGGAGGTTTCCCCCCGTGGAGAGATTCGATCTACACCTCCTTGATTTTAGGGTGATTTCAACGTGAATGTGATGGTGAGAGGCTCAATGAGGAGCTTTTTGTGTTTACAACACCTTTGTTTTAGGAAAAAATAAGCACCTTATAATGTGAAATTATAAAATCCTTATTAAAACATGCTAAAAATCCTTATTTTAAAAAACTTGTTTGTCTTGCCAGATAAAACAAACATAAATTATGAGGATAGTTTATTGCGTGGCGTTTTTCTCCCCCTCCCTCCCATATTCGGGACATTTACCGCATTTCTAAGGTTGTAACCTTGAAAGTTCAAGATCTACGGCGGCCACATGAAATCATAGCAAGGATTGGGATGAAAGCCCCCATGTTAAGCTCTTTGGTCCATATATGCACCATATGCTACCAAAGGGAGGGGTGGCCTCGACGTCGTTCTCTAGGCTATGATGCTCGTCATCTGCCGTTATAATCCATGCAAATTCGCGAGGGGCCGAAAATTCATGGGACGTGGAACAAGTGTAATCATACGACCCCTAGAGGGTGTGGTAAAACATCGAGAGCGGCATGCATAGGCCCTCGCATAGGCTGTGGGCAACTAGGGCCATATCCCATGCTGGATCAAGCCACGGAGTGGGAATGCGTCCATCCTGTGAAGGGAGTGTGGGGCCCGTTCCTTCATTTGCCTAAAATCTCGTTGCCGCATGATGTTAGACCTAGTAACCAAGGACCTTCCCGTGCATCGCACTCAACTGGAACCACAATCTGCATGCACACATGGCCATGTATGAGTCTACACGACAGGGATGCATGGTTCGGAGGCTGGCACAAGTGTCGCGGGTCATGTGTCTAGGTGCTACTCCACTTGGGTCTAAATAGCGGGGGTGCATGGTTTGGATCTAGCTACTGAGAGGTAACACATCCGGTTTGTGCCTAGGCGGTGCATCACGGGGCCTGGCGTGGTCTCATCATATGACCCATGAAGGGTATGGTCAAACACCAAGAGGGGCATGCATAAACCCTGATGCGGGCTAAGTGTAAACGAGGCCATATCGCATGTTGGATCTAGCCAATGGGAGGGAACAAGTCCGGCATGCGGACGGTGTGTGGGGCTCATTCCTTCACTTTCCTCAAAATTCGGTGCCGCTTGATGTGGGCCCTAACCACAAAGGCCCGTCCCGTGCATCACACTCATAAAGACCGACACCGTGCAAGCACACTTGGCCACGTAGACACGCACCAATAAACCTTGACAATAGCTAGGGTTTAATAATTATCCATTCATTTTACCTAATCGATACAACATAGCTAGCGATGAACAAAAAAGCTAGATGCCATGTGAAATTAAATGTGCCAACTGTCCCTTCTAGTATTTTTTCAGTAGTTCTCCCTTCTAGTATTTAGTAGTACTGCGCAAAACAAAAAAATGTCCCTCCTATTTTGCTATTTTTTTAACACCCTATTTTGGTGTTCGGTTTATGTTGCCATGTTTGTGGACCGACATTGTGAACTTTTTCTTTTGCTTGGTTGTTTGATTGGTTGGTTTTGGGCAAATCTCTGGGTGTGCACGATGCCGTATACGTGCATGTTTCTACCTAAATTTCAAAAGTGATGAATTGTACGCGGCCTTGACCTCTCTCTCACAAACGAATTAAATTTTCACTCCCCAAATCTCACTCACGCCTCCAGCATTCGATTGCCTCTGCCTATCCACCCACGTCTTTGTCGCCGCGCACTACTCGCCACCGGCAAAAAGCCCACATTCTCGCCGGCGAGGATGATCCTACCTACTAGAGGAGGGGGTGTGGCTGGTGCGCTCCGTGCGGTGGATGTGGACCCAATGAAGGAACTGGTTGACAAGGACATTGTCGCCGCCGATTTGCAGGCGCAACTGGTCCAACACAACACCAATGACGACAAATCGGTTAGTGTCTACACAGATTAACCCTAGAATTTTCCTTCTCGAGGTTAACCCTAGAAATTGCCCTCTCGTTATTCCTCCCTTTTCGTATAGACAATCATATTGTTCACCTTTTTTAACTAATCGTACGGTTATCAGTCCTAGGGTTTGCAAATTCAGATGAATGGATCATTTGTATTCCATTTTATGCCTGTCTTTCATATAACCAAAGTTTTAGAAAAGGAATACAAAGAAAAAAACAATCCATTTATGCCTGCCTTTGATATAATGTACAATTCGCTGGCATGAGCTTTTTTTTTCTTCTAATACTAGATTGCAGATATGGAAGAATGGGAGAACAACCTATAGCTGAGGGAAGCTTTCAGAAAGAAAATATTCAAGTGGCTCATGGCTGCAAAGATTGTGTACCAGCATATCGGTCGCTATAAATGCCCGTTCTGTAGGAAAGAGAACCAGCATTCCAAAACCACATCAATTGTAGCTTACAGAAAGAGGTGGCATCTTAAGGCAAAACTTTCTGAGTTGGCCAACAAATTGGGGAGGGTGAAGACCTAAAAGCATATACTCATGTTTGTTTCTGTGTTCTATCGACACCAAATGTAAAAAAATATGGGCCCGCATGAACAAGTATCAATCTTTATCTCCTTCGACGGTCAGTGCCACATGGGCCAACATGAACAAGTGTTGATGTCATTGGACTTACATCCTGGCAAAATTTGGAGTCATTTTAAACCTCCTTCATGGAAGGCCTTTCGGGTAGGATGGGAAGGGTCCGTTGAGGGGAGTCCTGGATTAAGGAGTCCTCGGATAGCCGGACTATATGCGTATGCCGAACTGTTGGGCTATGAAGATACAAGATAGAATACTTCATCCCGTGTCCGAATGGGACTCTCCTTTGCGTGGAAGGCAAGCTTGGCGATTCGGATATGAAGATTCCTTTCTATGTAACCGACTCTGTGTAACCCTAGCCCCCTCCGGTGTCTATATAAACCGTAGGGTTTAGTCCATACGACAACAACAATCATAACCATAGGCTAGCTTTTAGGGTTTAGCCTCTACGATCGCGTGGTAGATCAACTCTTGCAATACTCATATCATCAAGATCAATCAAGCAGGAAGTAGGGTATTACCTCCATCGAGAGGGCTCGAACCTGGGTAAACATTGTGTCCCCCACCTCCTGTTACCATTAGCCTTAGATGCACAATTCGGGTCCCCCTACTCGAGATCCGCTGGTTTTGACACCGACATTGGTGCTTTCATTGTGAGTTCCACTGTGTCGTCACCATAACAGCTTGATGGCTCCTTCAATCATCCACAACAACGCCATCCAGGGCGAAGTTTTTTTCCCTGGACAGATCTTCGTATTCGGCAGCTTCGCACTGCGGGCCAACTCGCTTGTTCATCTGGAGCAGATCGACAGCTACGCCCCTGGCCATCAGGTCAGGTTTGGAAGCTTGAACTACGCCGCTGACATCCACGGACACTTGATCTTTGATGGATTCGAGCCAGTGACAGCCGCGCCCCGCTGCCACGATGAACATGACTTATATCTGTCATCAGAGGGTGTGCGAGAGATTGCGCATGTAACCGCACTGGCCCTAGATCCAGAGCAGAGCGCGCCACCCATGGACGAGAAGCTCAACCTCACCATGGAAGCGACGAACTTAACGGCACTAGAGCCGAACACAGATCTGACCTCCAACGAGGCTTGTGTCATCGGAACCCCAGACTCGTCTCCGGCCATCGAACCTGACCGGGCGCCGATCTTAGAGTTCAGCTCCGCGGACATCTTCCAACACTCACCCTTGGGCGATGTGTTAAACTCATTAAAGTCTCTCTCCTTGTCAGGAGATTCTTGGCCGAACTATGTCCGGCTTGAGTGGGAAGCGAATGACAAAGAACTTCGTTGCCCACCCACCACCCACTTGATAGCCACTGTTGATAATTTGACCGACATGCTTGACTTCGACTCCGAAGACATTGACGGTATGGACGACGATGCCGGAGAAGAGCAGGAACCACCGCCCACAGGGCGCTGGACATCCACCTCTTCATACGACATATACATGGTGGATACACCCAAGGAAGACAACGACGATGACAAGGAGGACCCAGTTGAGGATAAAACTCCTGGAAAGCAGCCAAAGCGTCGGCATCAGCGGCGCCGCTCGAAACCACGCCATGGTAAAAACAGCGATACCGGCACAAGAGGGAATAACACCCCGGACGACGCCGAAGACAATAAAAAAGCTGCGGACCCAGCAATGGAGCTGGACGAGCAAGGTGATGGCGAACACAATCCGGGGCCCCTGCCCGGTCACAGTGATGCCGAAGACCCCAGTTATCAACCCGTCTCCGAAGAGGAGAGCAGTCGGGATGACGGTGCATTCATCGTCCCAGAAGAACAATTGGAACAAGAGCACCTCCACTAGAGACTCATCGCCACCGTGATGAGCTTGAAGAAGCAGAAGCAACGGCTTAAAGCGTCACAGGAGAAGCTCGATAATAAATGGAACGAAGTGCTCGACACTGAGGAAAATACGGCGGTAATAGCTACCCCAAACACAAACTGCTACCCGAATTTGACGATGATGCTGTTGTGCCCAAGCTGCCGAATCACAATGCGGTCGATCAACCAGGCCGACCACCTCATAATCGAGACAATACGGCCAACAACGTCGCACACAAAAACGCCCCTACCCATAAAGGAAAGGAGGTCGCAACCCAGAACCAGAAACACGATTTATGTGAAGACCTGGACAAAAGAGCTGGCAGAACCAGGTCCATTTATGGATCCAGGGAACGTGTTCCCGCACAGGATCAGGGCCATCAAGTAAAATATGCAGGTAACTTGCCAGTTCGGAACCAACAACGAACACCGCAGCCATCAGGCCCGCGCCGCGACACAGGCAAATACAGGGGTACTGCACATCCCTTATGCTTCACCGATGAGGTGCTGGATCACGAATTTCCAGAAGGGTTTAAACCCATGAATATCAAGGCATATGACAGAACGACAGACCCTGTGGTCTGGATAGAAGACTTTATTCTTCACATCCACATGGCTCGCAGAGATGATCTCCACGCCATCAAATACTTACCCCTCAAGCTAAAAGGACCAGCTCGGCACTAGCTGAAAAGCCTCCCCGAAAATTCCATTGGAACCTGGGAAGAACTTGAGGACGCTTTCAAGGCCAATTCCCAAGGGACCTATGTCCGACCTTGGGATGCATACGATCTAAGTCACATAACCCAGCAACCCGGAGAGTCAGCCCATAAGCATTGGAACCTGTTTTTCACTAAGAAGAACCAAATCGTCGATTGTCCGGATGCCGAAGCCTTAGCAGATTTCAAACACAGTGTTCGAGACGAATGGCTGGCTAGACACCTAGGCCACAAAAAGCCATGGACAATGCCAGCCTTAACTACACTTATGCCTCGCTTTTGCGCGGGAGAGGACAACTAGTTGGCTCATAGCAGCACCAACGATCCTGGCATATCCGAAGTCAGAGATGGCAATGGAAAGCCATGACGCAATAAAAACAAGCGTCGGAATAACGGGGATAGCCCGGACAATACAGCGGTAAACGCCGGATTCAGGAGCTCCAAACCCGGTCAACAAAATAAGTCAATTAAAGGCAGCAGAGATGGTCCATCTAGCCTAGATAAAATTCTCGAAAGGCCCTGCCAGATTCATGGCAGCCCTGACAAACCAGCCAATCATACCAACAGAGAGTGTTGGGTCTTCAAACAGGCCAGCAAGCTCAAAGCCGAACACAAGGGGAAGGGACCTCAAAGCAAATACGAGGACGAATCTTGCCAGCCGAGTATAGGGGGACAAAAGAAATTACCACCGGAGGTTAAAACAGTGAACATGATTTATGTCACTCATATCCCAAAGAGGGAGCGCAAACGCGCACTCTAGGACATATATGCTATAGAGCCCGTCGCCCCCAAATTCAACCCATGGTCGGCCTGCCCGATCACTTTTGATCGCAGGGATCATCCGACTAGTATCCGTCATGGGGGCTCGGCTGCCTTAGTGCTCAACTCAATAATCGACGGATACCACCTCACCCGAGTCCTCACGGACGTCAATAGTAGCCTCAAACTGATATATCTGGACACTGTCCACAAGATGGGGATAGACCCGTCAAGAATCAAGCAAAGCAGCACTACCTTTAAAGGAGTAATACCAGGCGTAGAAGCCCGCTGTACGGGCACCCTAACCTTGGACGTTGTCTTCAGCTCTCCCGACAACTTTCGAAGTGAGGAACTAGACTTTGACATTGCTCCATTCCGAAGTGGCTATCATGCACTACTCAGACGAACGGCCATCGACCATTTCAATGAAGTCCTGCACTACGCTTATCTTAAGCTCAAGATGCCTGGGCTGCGGGGTGTTATCACGGTGAGCGGAAGTATAGAGCGCTCTCTTCATATAGAAGAATATGCGGCGGCTCTAGTTGCTTAAGCTCGAAGCGGCCTTTTTAAACCAAACAGCTCATCCATCCTCAAGACTGCGGACACAGCGAAACGTGGTCATTGTACACCTACGTGTAAAAGCTCAGATAAACCTGCGCTTGTCTAGCACCCCTGCCCCCATAGATCGCCCCATAAGAAGATCGTACATATTTTTCTATATACATAAATATGCACTCAAAATTCCTTGGGTAGCGCTGGGAGCACCCTGTACGTAAGAAGTCCATAGTTTGGCTCGACCCTATTCGTACTCAAGAAGCTACTGTTCACGGTTCATCAATACGAACAAATCGTACCCACGGCCGTACTAGATTTTGTCGGTGTACTAAAGTAGGGGCACTCCTTTGTACCCCTTTACTTGTGCGCGGGAAGTCAGAGCCACAGGCCGGAGCCACACTTAGTAGGGCAAAAGGGAGGAGTCGAAGCCACAAAAACGATCAGCACCAACGCCGAAGACCGAGACCATAGAGCGCAGATGCACGAAGCAGGTTTCCCCGACAAGACTCTTGTCGAGGCAGCCTCAGCAGGTCCGGCAAGACCCTTGCTGGGGCGTGATACATCTCCAACATATCTACTTTTCCAAACACTTTTGCCCTTGGTTTGGACTCTACCTTCCATGATTTGAATGAAACTAACCTGGACTGACGCTATTTTCAGCAGAACTACCATGATGTTGTTTTATGTGTAGAAAAGAAAAGTTCTCGGAATGTCCTAGAAATCCACGGAGCACTTTTCAGAATTAAATAGAATTTTTGGCGAAATAATCAAGGCCAGGGGGCCCACGGGCTGTCCACGAGACAGGGGGCGCACCCCCCTAGGGGCGCGCCCTCCTATCTCGTGGGCCCCTGGACCTCCTCCGACCTCAACTCCAACTCCATATATACCGTCTCGAGGAGAAAAAAATCAAGGAGAAAGTTTCATTGCGTTTCACGACACGGAGCCGCCGCCAAGCCCTAATCTCTCTCGGGAGGGCTGATCTGGAGTCCGTTCGGGGCTCCGCAGAGGGGGATTCGTCGCCGTCATCATCATCAACCATCCTCCATCACCAATTTCATGATGCTCACCATTGTGCGTGAGTAATTCCATCATAGGCTTGCTGGACGGTGATGGGTTGGATGAGATTTACCATGTAATCAAGTTAGTTTTGTTAGGATTTGATCCCTAGTATCCACTATGTTCTGAGATTGATGTTGCTATGACTTTGCTATGCTTAATGCTTGTCACTAGGGCCCGAGTGCCATGATTTCAGATCTGAACCTGTTATGTTTTCATGAATATATGTGTGTTCTTGATCCTATCTTGCAAGTCTATAGTCACCTATTATGTGTTATGATCTGACAGCCCTGAAGTGACAATAATCGGGATACTTCTCGATGATGACCGTAGTTTGAGGAGTTCATGTATTCACTATCTGTTAATGCTTTGGTCCGGTTCTCTATTAAAAGGAGGCCCTAATATCCCTTAGTTTCCACTAGGACCCCGCTGCCACGGGAGGGTAGGACAAAAGATGTCATGCAAGTTCTTTTCCATAAGCACGTATGACTATTTACGGAATACATGGCTACATTACATTGATGAACTGGAGCTAGTTCTATATTACCCTATGTTATAACTATTGCATGAGGAATCGCATCCGGCATAATTATCCATCACTGATCCATTGCCTATGAGCTTTTTACATATTGTTCTTCACTTATTTACTTTTCCGTTGCTACAGTTACAACTACTACAAAAACGCAAAAACATTTATCTTTTCTGTTGCTACTGTTACCATTACTATCATACCACTCTTGCTACTAAATACTTTGCTGCAGATACTAAGTTATCCAGGTGTGGTTGAATTGACAACTCAACTGCTAATACTCAAGAATATTCTTTGGCTCCCCTTGTGTCGAATCAATAAATTTGGGTTGTACTTCACCCTCGAACGCTGTTGTGATCCCCTACACTTGTGGGTTATCAAGACTAATTTCTGGCGCCGAAGCTGGGGAAGCATAGCTCTATTCTCTGAGTCACTTGGGATTTATATCTGTTGATCACTATGAAGAACTTGAAAGACGCTAAGACACGGATTTTGCCCTCAACTACGAGGGGGTATGGAACTGCCATCTAGCTCTGCACTAGATTCTCCTTCCGTTATTAGTAAGCTTGCGACACCTAAACCTGCTACTGCTATGAATTCTGATATGTCGCATGTTATCGATGATGCCACTTTTGCTTTGCATGATACTTATGATGAAACTACTTCTGTGCGTGATACTACTTTACCATTAGGTGAATTTCTAGATGAACAACTTGCTAGAGTTAGGGGGAATGAAAATATTGAAGAACCTATTATTGATGATAGTGATGAGGAACGTCCCCCCAATGATTATGTATTACCTATTGTTCCTAAGGGTTATGTTATGAACAAAGAAGCTGCTGAAGCTATTCTTGCTTGCAATGATAGAAATGATCTTAAAAAATTATTAGCTAAGTGGAAGCAACAGTCTCTTAATGCTAGAATGAAACCCGATCCTACTTTTGCTACTTCACCTATCTGTTTTACTGATAAGGATTATGAATTCTCTGTTGATCCTGATATTATTACTTTAGTTGAATCTGATCCTTTTTATGGCCTTGAATCTGAAACTGTTGTGGCACATCTTACTAAGTTGAATGATATAGCCACCATATTTACTCATGAGGAGAAGTCTCGCTATTTATATATCCTTAAGATATTTCCGTTCTCATTAAAGGGTGATGCTAAGACTTGGTATAATTCTCTTGCTCCTGGTTGTGTGCGTAGTCCCCAGGATATGATTTATTACTTCTTTGCTAAATATTTCCCTGCTCATAAGAAACAAGCTGCCTTGCGGGAAATATATAATTTTGTGCAAATCAAATAAGAGAGTCTCCCACGAGCTTGGAGGAGGCTTGTCCGATTGCTTTATGCTTTGCCTGATCATCATCTTAAGAAAAATGAAATACTTGATATCTTTTATAATGGACTAACCGATGCTTCCAAGGACCACTTGGATAGTTGTGCTGGTTGTGTTTTCAGGGAAAGAACAGTCGACGAAGCTAAAATTCTATTGAATAATATGTTGACTAATGAAAATAATTGGACTCTTCCCGAGCCAGTTCCTGAAGTAATTCCTGAACCAATTGAGCCAACTCCTGAGCCTATTCCTAAACCCACTCCGAAGAAGAGAGGTGTTCTATTTCTCAGTCCTGAAGATATGCAAGAGGCAAAGAAATCAACGAAAGTAAAAGGTATTAAAGCTGAAGATGTTAAGATTTACCACCTATTGAAGAAATACATGCTCTGAATATACCACCTGAAGAACCACATTGTCTTGATAACCCGACACAGGTAGTAAAGGTAAATTCTCTCTATAGATAAGATAAAGTTGAAATACCACTACTAAATTTCATAGCCCATGCTTAGATGAATTTGATGATTTTATGGCTAGACAAGAAAGTTTTAATGCTTATGTTGGTAGAGAGTTAAAGAATAATGCTTTTGAGATAGGACGTGTAGGTGATAATCTGGCTAGAGTTAAAGATGAACTTCACCGCGTTAGCAAATATGCTTCTATGGTTGCTACTCAAGATGAGCAAGTACTCAAAGCTCAAAACGATTTGCTTGATGAATTGAATAATAAAAATGACTTTGTTGTTAGAGTGGCTACTAGAACTGGTAGAATGACTCAGGAACCTTTGTATCCTGAAGGCCACCCTAAAAGAATCGAGCAAGATTCTCAGAGAAATAATCTAGATGCTCCTAGTTCTTCTAAGAAGAAGAAGAAAAAGAAGAATGATAGGACTTTGCAAACTTCTAGTGAACCTAACGTAGAAATACTTGAGAATCCCAATGATACTTCTATCTCTGATGCTGAAACACAATCAGGTAATGAACATGAACCTAGTAATAATGTTAATGATAATGTTCATGTTGGTGCTCAACCTAGCAAAGATAATGATGTAGAGATTGAACCTGCTGTTGATCTTAATAACCCACAATCAAAGAATCAACGTTATGATAAGAGAGATTTTGTTTCTAGGAAGCACGGTAAAGAAAGAGAACCATGGGTTCAGAAACTCATGCCCTTTCCTCCTAAACCATCCAAGTCAAAGGATGATGAGGATTCTGAGCGCTTTGCTGAAATGATTAGACCTATTTTCTTACGTATGCGCTTAATTGATATGCTTAAAGCAAATCCTTATGTTAATATATGAAGGATATCATCACAAATAAAAGAAAGATTCCGGAAGCTGAAATTTCCACCATGCTTGCTAATTACACTTTTTAGTGTGGAATACCAAAGAAACTTGGAGATCTGGGTGAACCAACTATACCATGCTCCATCAAAAGAAATTATGTGATCTTGGAGCCGGTGTTAGTGTTATGCCTCTCTCTTTATATCATAGACTTGAATTGAATAAGTTGACATCTACTGAAATATCTTTGCGAATGGCTGATAAATCAACTACTATACCTGTCGGTATTTGTGAGGATGTGCCTGTTGTGGTTGCAAATGTCACTTCACTACTAGGGAAAAGCCTATACACAGAATCTTACCAGCAGCGCTCCCTAAAATACCATGCTACTTCTATTTAGCAGTAGCACGTGTTAGAGAAACGTGCTGCTAACAGGAAAATAGCAGTAGCGCGTCCACCGCAAACCGCGCTGCTGCTATAATTGCCATGACCTCGCCCCCCCCCCCGCTAGTTATAGAAGTAGCGCACTTTATTGAACAGCGCTACTGCTATAGAAGTTAGCAGCAGCGCGCTTATGGGAAAACTGCTACTGCTAAGATCTGCCCACAAGTTTAATCCCACCTCGCTCCGTGAACAGGGTTTTTACCCCCTAAAATATGTTATTTCTAAAACTACCACAACCAGTTGGTCTTCACTGAACTCTATGTGTAAAATTTGTGGCCGCAATATGAGTCCTCTCCGGTTCCTACCGGATAGGACTCATATTGACAATTCAGATTGTACACAAAAAGATCATTGATGGCCAATGTATTTTTGCATTGACGTATTTTTTGTATAGTTACACTTAGCAATAGCGGTTTATGTGCAACGCACTGCTGCTATTCTAATTATCTGTAGCGTGTTTCGGCAAACGCGCTACAAATATCCATACCTTATCCCCACGCACACGACCGGCCCTCACTCACACTCTCACTCTCGCCCCCCATGCCGATAACCGTCATCGTGCGTCGCCGCCGCCGCTGCCTTCGTCCGTCCGGTGCCGAGGTACTCCCTTCCTTCCGTCCCTCCTCCCTCCTCCTCGCACATCCTCCCTCCGCCTGCGGCCGCCCATCCCTCCTCCACCGCCGCCCTCATCCCTCTGCCTGCGACCGCCCTCTCCCTCCTCCGCCGGCAGCCCTCCTCCCATCGCCCTCGACCTCACCGCCCCTAGCTACCTCTCCGTCGCCCTCACCCCCTGCCACTAGTTAGTACTAGATTTAGTAGTTGTAGATGTTAATTTAGGGTTCATAGCTAGTACTAGATGTTAATTTAGTTAGTAGTAGATTTTTAGTAGTAGTGGATGTTAATTTAGGGTTCATAACTAGTTTAGTAAGTAAATTAATAAACTAGTTGAAGTAGTTGAATTAATAGAACTAATGTATTTTTAGTAAGATAATTAATATAACTAGTTGAACTACTTTATTTTTAGAAGGAACTAGTTTTTTTCTATTTATAGTAAGTTTATATTTAGTAAGAACTAGTTGAATTCACAAAACTAGTTGAACATGTCATATTTGTTGTTATTTTTTAGTTTAAGCAATTATTCGGGATGTATTAGTGATAACTTATATGGTTTCAGGTGACCACCGTCGTCCCCGTCACCGACCCCCTCCGACATCCCCGCCGTCGTCCCCGTCACCGACCCCCTCCGACATCCCCGCCGTCGTCCCATTCACCGACCCCCTCCGACATCGAGGTGAGACCAGCCAAATATCCTTGTATATCTTGTGTTGTTGCTCAAATAGGATATGTGGTTGCCCAAGTGGCCCTTCATGTTCAGTTTACATCTCCGAGTGGCCTATGTTTTGCCGGAGTGTAGATTAATGTCTGTTCCGGTAAATTTCAGGCGCTCGATATGTCCTTTTTTAGCAAAGGTCATGCCGGATTTTTTTCGTGAATTCTGGCATGACTTGTGCTAGAATATGTACAAGTTTAATCTTTGAATTATGAACATAGGAAATGTCGTACTCGGACGATGACAGTCTCCCGGGGGAGTGTAGCTGGTGCCACGACGATCGAGGTATGTGCGACAGGTTCGTTCGGCTGGACGAAGATCGGTGCTTCAGCATTAAGCTCGAGGAGACCTTCGATACTGAAACGGTACGCAACAACGACAAGTGTTTTTTTCGTAATTAAGCATGACTTCAACTATTTCAACGTCTAATTTTCATATTTTACAATTCGACTAGCTTATCCCATGCCATGCGAGACACTATGTCTTGGAGACGATGGGTTTTGAAGACCATGAAAATTTCGAAACAAAGAAAATACACCTAAGGTCCCATCATGATATGGATTTTGAAGTAAATCTGTGCAATGCTCAGAGCGTAACCCATTTTGGTTGCCAAAATTGGGAAGCACTTTGCAAAATGTATGGTTTTTATGAGGGTATGATTGTAACCATGGATCTTGGTGATCCTGACATCGAGCAAGACAATATGGACATTTGGGTCCTTGTTGATACGCTTCCGATTGTACCGCTATGTGAGTTTCTCAAACATAGTTATTAACTAATTTATATTGTTTATTTCAAAATAATTGATAGCTTATTTCCATTGATAGCTTATTTTGTTTCTTCAAAGACTGTGCGGAAGATGGTAGATAAAACCCACTACACCGATGGCACCGAGTTAACGTATAAGGAGAAAAATCATCTGATCGCATTTTGTACTCTTCTTGAGAATTACAATGACTAGTATCGAACTCCTCCAAATTATGGTGAATATGTGCCACTAGTGCATGTGTTGAACCACGGTAACTTCTCTAGAGATACCCTGGTAAGATTTTTTACTATTACGACATCCGTGCATCTTTTGCATACTTCTAAAACTAGTACATCATTGCTAACTACGAAGTTATTATTATGTTTTTCAACAGAAACTCCCGATGGATTGTGTGCCTCATCTGATGTCTCTGCATGGTCGGCTCTCAGTTCTGAACATACTGCCAGGTAAATCTACGGAGCTCACCTGTGCATATCGGATTTCTAAAACCCGTGAACACATGTTCATCAAAGAATGGAAGAAATGTATGGACATTCGCAAGGAGGTTCTTTGAAGTAACATTCAACGAAAGGCAAGAATTGGAGACAGGCTAATCTCCATTCTCCATAATGGAGAGTCAAGGGCTATATTGTTTTTGCTATTTTACCTTAGAAAATGTAGTAGGTCTTAATCGAATGTAATAGGTCCTATGAGGTGCAATATGTTTATTATGTGGTAATGTGTTAGAGTTGATAATGATGATCTTGAGGAGGTGTTATGTGATGTCAATGATGAAAACAATGATCTTGAGGAGGTGTTATATGACAATGATGTAGTATGATGATAAGTTGTTAATGATATGATGATGATGATGATATTATTATATCATTGGGTGAAAGAACCGCGGATTAGTTTCAAGTGGATGGACATCCACTTGAAACTAGTCCATGGTTCTTTCACCCCATGATGTAATAACTCATTATTATGTAAAAACAATCTCTAAATTCCTGTTGTATGAAAACTTGTGTAAAGGTGTATGAATACAACATGAAATAAAAAAGAAATAAAATACTAAATAATAGTAGTAGCGCGGGAGAGGAGAAGCGCTACTACTAATTACCAGTAGTGCTTTTCGGAAGGAGCGCTACTACTAAGTCAAGTTACCAGTAGCGTGGGTCGAGGCGCACTATTGCTAAGCATTAGCTGTAGCGCCTTATCAGTAGCGCTCCTGCCCACGCTACTGATAGGCCTAAAACCCGTGCTGCTGCTAGGCTTTTCCCTAGTAGTGGCTATCTTAACAGATTTTGTTATTCTTGATATTCCCGAGGACGATAGTATGTCTATTATCCTTGGTAGACCTTTTCTTAACACTGCAGGGGCTGTTATTGATTGCAACAAAGGCAATGTCACTTTTCATGTTAATGGTAATGAGCATACGGTACACTTTCTGAGGAAACAATCTCAAGTTCATAGTATCAATTCTATTGAAAAAGTTCCAACTATCATTTTTGGAGGTTTTGAATTTCCTCTCCCTACTGTCAAGAAAAAGTATGATATTCTTATTGTTGGGGATTTACATATCCCCGTTGAGGTAACTTAGTGTTATTCGAAATTTCTCCGGTTCCGTGTTATTCGGAATGAGTTTGTTAACAAGACTTGATCAACCTTGTTAGTGGATTTATTTTTATGATCACGAGATGGATGAAACTAGAAGGCACAACCTTCTGTACCCTTCTTTTACTTTCTGTTATTTAGAATAAATAAAGAAAAAATAGTATTATCTGTCTGTTTTCTGATTTATCTATGCAATAAAAAATAGTCCGAAAATAAAAGTGCTCCAAATGCCCTGCAAATTTAGTATGATTTTTTTGGAATATTTGAGGATTTTAGGCACTGAAAACACTGCAGGAGGGCCAAGCACCAGACCACGAGAGAGGAGCCCCCCCCCCCCTTGTAGGGCGTGCCCCCTGTCTCGTGGGCCCCTGGTGACTCCCCTCCACTTATGCCAGCACCTACACACTCCATCTTCTACCCAAAAAAATCCCCATCCAGCTCAAGCCCAAGTTCAAGCTCGTTTTGCTGTAATTTTCGATCTCTTAGCTCAAAGCTCCATTTGCAAAACTGCTTTGGGAGATTGTTGCTTGGTATGTGACTCCTCCATTGGTCGAATTAGTTTTTGTTCTAGTGCTTTATTAATTGCAAATCCTTGCTGCCTTCGTGACCCTGTTCTTGAGCTTGCAAGTTAAATTTTTGAGGTCCCAAGCAATTCTAATGCATGATATAGGCTCTAGGCACTTGTAGGAGTAGTTGCTATCAATCTTGTTTGGTTTTATTCACTTTTATTTTGAAGTTACTAAAATTTCAGATTTTTTTCAGAAAAAGAAATATGCTTAGGAGAATGTACCAAGGTGGTTCCTCGGCAAAGAAAGGGCCAAAGATTGCTATACGAGAGCAAGACGTTAGATTGCCGAGGGATGCATATGTACGGGCTTGTGAGTGGCCATCCGATGATTTTATGGTCGAAGCGGGCTTTAAGGAGGAATTTGACGCGTATGTGCGTAATGCCGAGCTGGAGGGCTTCTTACAAGATAAGTGTCCTCAACATTATCAATTGACTGATTCCTTTGTGCGGAGGTTTGAATATATTTCTTCGCATAATTCTCCTAGTGTTATGTTTGATATTTATGATACATTTTATACCATGGATTTAGAGGATTTTACAACTGCTTGCAAACTCCCTCAGTGGGGTAATATCAATGATCCTCGCAAATCTGAATTTAGAGATTTTCTTGCTAGTATTACCGTGGGAGAATCTAGGGACGTAGCACAAGCTACCATAGGGAGCATTCATTTTCCTGCTATACATTATTTTCCTCTCTTTATTGGTAAATGCATTAACGGTAAGGACGAAGTAAGTCACTTGTGTGCCCCTGATCTTTGTGTCCTCAAGAGTGATGTGTCTGGTTACAGAGGTTATAACTTGGGGGCAATAGTTGCACGTAGGCTGCATAATAATAGTAAAAAGGGAAATTTCTTTTGAGGAATTTATGCAACCCGTGTGGCAAATTTTCTTAATATAGCTCCACGAGAGGGGGATATGATTGTACCCCCTGTTTATTTAGAAAAAGAAGCTATGTTTGATCATCAATTTCTTGAGAGGAATGAACAATTCCTCCATTATTGAATAATCTATGATAGATGCAACGTCGTCCCTGTCACTCTTCCTTCTCCCTACCTTTTTGATTATCAAGCATGAGGAGGATATGTTATCACCAGGGAGAAGCCACTGAATATGAGAGGGGAATGGAGGCAGCTCGCCACCATGCTGCTGCCCAGGAGGCTGTTGCCTCTGCATCTCAGTACAATCCCAGTTTCACTTATGGATATCAGCCAGGCGGTCCTTGGTATTAAACCAACTTAGGCCAAAAGCCTAAGCTTGGGGGAGTACGTATTTCTCACCGACTTTACATTCATGTTCATAGACTAGTCGTCGGTGCTCATACTCTTTCATTGTATCCATGTTAGTTTAAATGTCTTTTTCTAGTTTTCTTCTTGTGTGTTTGATAAACCTTAAGAAAAACAAAAAAAATAGTTAGTTTACTTTCCTTGCTTGTAGTAGAAATTAAAATGAAAACCCAAAAAGATTTCTCATTCTTCTTTTACTTGTTGGGAGCTTTCCCGTGTAAATAGTTTTATTTTCTTTTCTTTCTTTTGAGGGTCGAGAAGAACGTATTGAAAATGCTTAGTGGCCCTCATATGCATGGTTGATTATTTATATTTAGAGCCCATATTACTTGTCTTCTCTCTTGAGTTGAATGCTTGCAGATTCCAGCTTAGTCCAATGCACGTACACTCTTATTATTATACACTTCGTTCGGTCGTGCGAGTGAAAGGCAATAATGACGATATATGATGGACTTATTGGGATGAGAAAAGCTGGTATGAACTCGACCTCTCTTGTTTTTGTAAATATGATGATTCATCGTTCGTGAGTCAGCTATTATGAAATAAATATATTTGCAATGACACTTAGAGATTATAGTTGCTTGTGCCATGCTTGATTAGCTATGAGTTATAATGGTTTACCTTGCGTGCTAACATGCTATTAGAATGATTATGATGTGATATGATGGGATGGTATCCTCCTTTGAATGAATTGAGTGACTCGACTTGGCACATGTTCACGCATGTAGTGGAATCAAATCAACATTGCCTTCACAATATTTATGTTCATGGTGGATTATATCCTACTCATGCTTGTATCCCATATGAATTAATTTTAATGCATGCTTACGACTGTTGTCGCTCTCTCAGTTGGTCGCTTCCCTGTCTTTTCCTAGCCTTCACCTGTACTAAGTGGGAATACTGCTTGTGCATCCAAACTCCTTAAACCCCAAAGTTGTTCCATATGAGTCCACTATACCTTCCTATATGCGGTATCTACCTGCCGTTCCAAGTAAATTTGTATGTGCCAAACTCCAAACCTTCAAATGAAATTCTGTTTTGCATGCTCGAGCAGCTCATGTTACAACTAGTGCTGCCTATATCTTCCATGTTGGGTGTGTTATTCTCAGAGGAGTAGACTCTGCTCCTCATTCAGGAGAAAGGGCCGGTAACCGGGATGCCCAGTCCCATGATCCAAAAAGATCAAAGCAAATCAAAATAATTAAACAAAACTCCCCCAGGGCTGTTGTATGTTGGAGGCACTCGTTGTTTCGAGCAAGCCATGGATTGATGCTTGTTGGTGGTTGGGGGAGTATAAACCTTTACCATTCTGTTTGGGAACTGCCTATAATGCATGTAGTATGGAAGATACAGCCGTCTCATAGGTGTTGCGTTGACAGCAAAAGTATGCCGCTCAAAATGTTATTCAATCTCTATTTTAAAATCGAGCTCTGGCACCTCTACAAATCCCTACTTCCCCTCTGTGAAGGGCCTATCTATTTACTTTTATGTTGAGTCATCACCCTTATTATTAAAGCACCAGCTGGAGAGCACACTGTCATTTGCATTCATTATTACTGGTTTATATTGGGTATGACTTGACTGGATCTCTTTTACCATGAATTACAATGTTTAGTCAGTCCTTGATCTTTAAAGGTGCTCTGCATTTATGTTTTGCGGTCTCAGAAAGGGCTAGCGAGATACCATTTTGTTATATCATGTTATGATTATTTTGAGTAAGTGTTGTCACCCGAGTTTTATTATTATGACTTGCTAGCTGATTATGCTATTGATATGAGTAATTGTCAGACCTATGTGTTATTGTGAGTATGGTTAGTTCATAATATTTGCTGAAACTTGAATGCTGGCTTTTCATGTTTACAACAACAAGAGCAAACAGAGTTTGTAAAAGTTTTTCTTTATCACTTTCAGTTTGTCAACTGAATTGCTTGAGGACAAGCAAAGGTTTAAGCTTGGGGGAGTTGATACGTGTCCAACGTATCTACTTTTCCAAACACTTTTGGCCTTGTTTTGGACTCTAACTTGCATGATTTGAATGAAACTAACCCGGACTGACGCTGTTTTCAGCAGAACTACCATGATGTTGTTTTATGTGGAGAAAAGAAAAGTTCTCGGAATGTCCTGGAAATCCATGGAGGCACTTTTCAGAATTAATAAGAATTTTTGGCGAAAGAATGAAGGCCAGGGGGACCACAGGCTGTCCACGAGACAGGGGGGCGCCCCCCTAGGGGCGCGCCCTCCTATCTCGTGGGCTCCTCGGACCTCCTCCGACCTCAACTCCAACTCCATATACACCGTCTCGAGGAGAAAAAAATCAAGGTGAAAGTTTCATCGCGTTTCATGGGACGGAGCCGCCGCCAAGCCCTAGTCTCTCTCGGGAGGGCTGATCTGGAGTCTGTTTGGGGCTCCGGAGAGGGGGATTCGTCGCCGTCGTCATCATCAACCATCCTCCATCAACAATTTCATGATGCTCACCGCCGTGCGTGAGTAATTCCATCGTAGGCTTGCTGGACGGTGATGGGTTGGATGAGATTTACCATGTAATCAAGTTAGTTTTGTTAGGGTTTGATCCCTAGTATCCACTATGTTCTGAGATTGATGTTGCTATGACTTTGCTATGCTTAATGCTTGTCACTAGGGCCCGAGTGCCATGATTTCAGATCTGAACCTATTATGTTTTCATGAATATATGTGTGTTCTTGATCCTATCTTGCAAGTCTATAGTCACCTATTATGTGTTATGATCCGACAACCCCGAAGTGACAATAATTGGGATACTTCTCCGTGATGACCGTAGTTTGAGGAGTTCATCTATTCACTATGTGTTAATGCTTTGGTCGGTTCTCTATTAAAAGGAGGCCTTAATATCCCTTAGTTTCCACTAGGACCCGTGATGTCATGCAAGTTCTTTTCCATAAGTACGTGTGACTTTTTACGGAATACATGCCTACATTACATTGATGAACTGGAGCTAGTTCTATATCACCCAATTATCCATCACTGATCCATTGCCTACAAGCTTTTCACATATTGTTCTTCGGTTATTTACTTTTCCGTTGCTACTGTTACAACTACTACAAAAACCCAAAATCATTTATCTTTTCCGTTGCTACTGTTACCATTACTATCATACCACTCTTGCTACTAAATACTTTGCTGCAGATACTAAGTTATCCAGGTGTGGTTGAATTGACAACTCAACTGCTAATACTCAAGAATATTCTTTGGCTCCCCTTGTGTTGAATCAATAAATTTGGGTTGTACTTCACCCTCGAAAGCTGTTGCAATCCCCTACACTTGTGGGTTATCGGGGCGGCTTGCCCACACCAGCGGAGTGAGCCACCCTAGAACCCACGGTCTCCAACACCATCAACTATGTTGGGCCATGGCTCGGGAGGCACCTCCATGGTGGCATGCAGATCTTTGTGAAGACAAAGGATATTCAAGATCAGGTGAGGATTGGAAGGCAAGGTTCCTCGACAAGATCCTTGCCCAGGAAATCCACAAGACCCCCGGCAAGATCCTTGCCGGGGACGACAGCGCGCCACGGCAAGACCCTTGTCGGGTCACCCGGCAAGACCCTTGCCAACGGCATCAGCGGGGCCACTGCCAGGCCCGCACCAACCAAGTCTCAACCATCGTTCGCATGCAGCTGCCAGCCCAACCAGCTGGGCAGGCACCTGCGTGGCGACATGCAGCTTCCACGCCAACTCAACACACGCGTGCGTGGCGGCATGCAGATCTTCGTGGAGACTCCACCATCGCGCCACCTCAGCTGCTTGCCTGCCTACATGGCGCTGCATGGATCGTTGGCCAGGGCGCGTGTTGAAGCAAGGATGAGCGGTGATGGACGGGACGGGCCTCGCTCCCGTCCCTGATAAAGCAAGAGGACATCTAAGCTACACATTAAATGCGCCTTGTCCTGTAATACGAGCGATAAGCTCATAGCACTGTAGGCCTTTCCTCCTCCTGTGTGCCACTTTAGCGGCCCCTTTCGACTATAAAAGGAGGCCCAGGCGTACTAGAGAGGGGGTCGGCTCTTTGGAACCACACAGCCACCGCAGCTAGTTCAAGAGCTCAAGAACACTCAATACATCCACCAAAGCAGGACTAGGGTTTTACGCATCCTCGCGGCCCGAACCTGGGTAAACGATCCTTGTGCTGATTGCTAATCCTGCTCTTCTCACAATCCCGCGCCCCGCAACCGCAGAAGGGATCCTCGTGATCCCATAGGTGTCGTATTCCCACCGACATCTTTGGCGCGCCAGGTAGGGGAGCGCAATTGTGAGAATCTGGTCTAGTAGTTGGCCTAGCAGTTCTTCATCGCCACGGCTCCCGCGGAGAAGGCGGCCAAGAGAGTGGCGCTGCCTGCAAGCACGAAGGATGCCAGGGCGGCAACGAGAAAGCTAAGTCATGCCAAACTTTAAACTTTTCTCCTTAAATATAAGGTTATCATCCTTAGAGATTCTGCCTATGTATGGAAAACTTGTACGCAGAGGGGCTGAGGGAGTCCTGGATTAGGGGGTGTCCGTATGACTGGACTATGACCTTTGGCCGGACTCCCGGACTATGAAGATACAAGATTTAAGACTTCGTCCCGTGTCCGGATGGGACTTTCCTTGGTGTGGAAGGCAAGCCTGGCGATACGGATATGTAGATCTCCTCCTATTGTAACCGACTATGTGTAACCCTAGCCCTCTCCGGTGTCTATATAAACCGGAGGGTTTTAGTCCGTAGGACAAACAACAATCATACCATAGGATAGCTTCTAGGGTTTAGTCTCTCTTATCTCGTGGTAGATCTACTCTTGTACTACCCATATCATCAATATTAATCAAGCAGGAGTAGGGTTTTACCTCCATCGAGAGGGCCCGAACCTGGGTAAAAAAATCATGTCCCTTGTCTCCTGTTACCATCCGCCTAGACGCACAGTTCGGGACACCCTACTCGAGATCCGCCGGTTTTGACACCGACATTGGTGCTTTCATTGAGAGTTCCTCTGTGTCATCATCTTTAGGCCCGATGGCTCCTTCGATCATCAACAACGACGTGGTCCAGGGTGAGACTTTTCTCCCCGGACAGATCTTCGTATTGGGCGGCTTTGCACTGCGGGCCAATTCGCTTGGCCATCTGGAGCAGATCGAAAGCTACGCCCCTGGCCATCAGGTCAGATTTGGAAGCTTGAACTACACGGCCGACATCCACGGGGAATTGATCTTCGACGGATTCGAGCGACGGCTGGGCGCGCCGCACTATCGCGATGGGCATGATCTAGCTCTACCGCCGAACAGTGC
Organism: Triticum aestivum; assembly: GCF_018294505.1. Classification (NCBI taxonomy): domain Eukaryota; kingdom Viridiplantae; phylum Streptophyta; class Magnoliopsida; order Poales; family Poaceae; genus Triticum; species Triticum aestivum. The sequence goes on from NC_057810.1 coordinate 658,676,514, forward strand.
CCAGGAGGCCGCCCCGGTGTCTGCTCCGACCCTTAGTTCGGAGTCGACTGCACCAATCGAGGACGGATGGCTAGACACCGCCTCGGGGGCTGCAATCTCTATGGCGATCAAGCCGAACACCAGTCTTGTCCTTTGCGAAGCTCGCGACTCCAAGGTGCCGGACTCCTCTCCGGACACTGAACCTTCCGTGCCCCTGCCGATCGAATCCGATTGAGCGCCGATCATAGAGTTTGCCGCCGCGGACATCTTTCAGCATTCGCCCTTCAACGACATACTGAATTCACTAATGTCTCTCTCCCTATCAGGAGAGCCTGTCCATACTATGGTCAGCGAGGAAGAAATTCAAAGCCCACCCACCGCCCACTTAATAGCCACTATCGATGATTTAACCGACATGCTCGATTTCGACTCCGAAGACATCGACGGTATGGACGACGATGCAGGAGACGACCAAGACCCAGCGCCTCTAGGGAACTGGAAGGCCACCTCGTCATACGACATATACATGGTGGACACCCCAAAAGAAGGGAATGGCGATGGAACAACGGAGGATGACCCCTCCAAGAAGCAGCCTAAGTGCCGGCATCAGTGGCGCCGCTCTAAACCCCACCAAAGCAAAAATGGTGATTCCGGCACGGGAGATAATAACACCCCGGATAGTGCCGAAGACAACCCCCTCCAGTAGGATTCAGCACAGGAGGATGGAGAAGCCAGCCCTCATGAGAGAGCGGCAAACAGGGAGGTCGAGGATGATAATTACATGCCTCCCTCCGAAGACGAGGCAAGTCTCGAAGACGACAAATATTTCGTGCCTGAGGATCCCGTCGAACAAGAGCGTTTCAAACGCAGGCTTATGGCCACGGCAAGCAGCCTCAAGAAAAAAACAGCAGCAGCTTAGAGCTGACCAAGACTTGTTAGCCGACCGATGGAATGAAGTCCTTACGGCCGAAGAGTATGAACTCGAACGCCCCTCCAAAAGCTACCAAAAGCGCAAGCTGCTACCCCGATTCAAGGAGGAAGCACCTAAACCTACATCACCAGCGCACGACGCGGCCGACCGGCCACCTCGTGGCCGCGAAAGAGAGGCCTGTCGGCCATCGATTCAAGCCGCACCCCGGCGCTGCTATACCAAGGCATGGGGAAATGCGCCGGACCTGCAAGACATATTGGAGGACAAGGCAAGGCAAACAAGATCGATCTACGGATCGTGTGGGCGCCCCACGGCACGTGGCGATAACCGTCGTGCCGGACATGGCAAATACGGCCAGGCCGAACACAGCAGACAAAGCTCATTTGAGCTACGTCGTGATATAGCCCAGTACAGAGGCACCGCACACCCACTATGCTTCACAGATGAACTAATGGATCATCAAATCCCCGAGGGGTTTAAACCCGTAAACATCGAATCATACGATGGCACAACAGATCCTGCAGTATGGATCGAGGATTATCTCCTTCATATCCACATGGCCCGCGGTGATGATCTACACGCTATCAAATACCTCCCACTCAAGCTTAAAGGACCAGCTCGGCATTGGCTTAACAGCTTGCCAGCAGAGTCAATTGGTTGCCGGGAGGACCTGGAAGCCGCATTCCTTGACAACTTCCAGCGCACCTATGTGCGACCACCAGACGCTAATGACCTAAGCCACATCATTCAGCAGCCAGAGGAATCGTCCAGACAATTCTGGACACGGTTCTTAAGCAATAAAAATCAAATAGTCGACTGTCTGGATACAGAGGCCCTCGCATCCTTCAAACATAACATCCGTGATGAATGGCTTTCCCGGCACCTAGGATAGGAAAAGCCAAAATCCATGGCAGCCCTCACAACACTCATGACCCGCTTTTGCGCGGGAGAAGACAGCTGGCTAGCTCGTAGTAATAACCTGACCAAGAGCCCTGGTAATTCGGATACCAAGGACAACAATGGCAGGTCGCGTCGCAACAAACACAAGCGCCGCATTAACGGCGACAATGCGGAGGATACGGCAGTTAATGTTGGATTCCGAGGCTCTAAACCCGGTCAGCGGAAAAAGCCATTCAAAAGAAGTACTCCGGGCCTGTCCAATTTGGACCGAATACTCGATTGCTTGTGCCAGATACACGGCACCCCCGAAAAACTAGCCAATCACACCAACAGGGACTGTTGGGTGTTCAAGCAGGCAGGCAAGTTAAGCGCCGAAAATAGCGACAAGGGGCTACATAGCGATGACGAAGAGGAGGCCCGGCCGCCGTACAATAGGGGACAGAAGAGCTTTCCCCCACAAGTGCGGACGGTGAACATGATATACGCAACCCACATCCCTAAAAGGTAATGGAAGCGTGCACTCAGGGACGTATATGCGTTGGAGCCAGTCGCCCCAAAGTTCAACCCATGGTCCTCCTGCCCCGATCACTTTCGATCGAAGGGACCACCCCACTAGAATCCGCCACGGCGGATTCGCCGCATTGGTTCTAGACCCAATAATTCACGGATTTCACCTCACTAGAGTCCTTATGGACGGCGGCAGTAGCCTGAACCTGCTTTATCAGGATACAGTGCGAAAAATGGGCATAGATCCCTCAAGGATTAAACCCACAAAGACGACCTTTAAAGGCGTCATACCAGGTGTAGAGGCCAACTGTACAGGCTCAGTTACACTAGAAGTGGTCTTCAGATCCCCGGATAATTTCCAAAGCGAGGAGTTAATCTTCGACATAGTCTCGTTCAGCAGTGGCTATCACGCCCTGCTCGGACAAACCGCATTTGCAAAGTTCAATGCGGTGCCGTACTACGCATACCTCAAGCTCAAGATGCCAGGCCCTCGAGGAGTCATTACGGTCAATGGAAACACCGAACGCTCTCTCCGAACAGAGGAGCATACGGCGGTCCTCGTGGCGGAAGTACAAAGTAGCCCCTCAAGGCAATTCTCCATTCCGACTATTCCATGTCCAGACACCGTCAAGCGCGCCCAGAGTAACCTACAACAAGACCGCCTGGCACGTTCCGTGCAAGCGTAGTAGTGCGGCCCCAACCCCAGCCCTCGCAAAATTGCGAAACCAGTGCTACGCGTACATAATTACGCTATGGAAATACCATGGGCATAAGGGGAGGGGCACAACCACGGCACGCCCAAAATACGACTCAACCGCGCTAGGGGCTCCCGATTTTGTCGTTTCTTTTTTCTTACTTTCAGGACTCCATTCTCTGGAAGGCCTGTCCGGCAGTACAATCGCCGAACACACGATGCAACAACCAGGGAGGCAGCAAGCTACGTCGAATGTCCAGGTGGTCTCTTTAGAGAGCTGAATACCTGTCTTACATAAAGTCCCGCAGCTTGCCCCTAGAGGGGGACATGTCAAATAATCCCATCTCTTGCTTATCGCACTATTTGTATCGTTCTGCTTTCACAGCAGCCCTTTAATAAACAATACATAGCTCTTGTCTATTCTTGCATTCATTTTTTTATGTAAGTATGTTCAGTTATAACATTATGCAACCGTACACTTTGGTACGGCCAATACACCAGGGGCTTAAGTACCCCAAAATGTGGTGTGAGAAGACTGAACACTCCCACGAGTGCGGCACCCCGAACTTATAGCATTATATGCATCGGCTCCGAATCATGTCTTGGGTCAATAGTTGGGTTTGCCCGGCTACCATGTTTTGGTACCTTACGTTCCGTTATATCGGCTAAGGTAGCACGGGGAGAACTACTGCGATTGTGCCCCAGTTGAGGTGGGTTGAGCACCTTAGTAGAGAAAGCTAAAACTGACCGACATGATAGGGCGAGAGCCGGTCGCTGTTCGAGACGTTTTTGAGTCCCTAAAGACTTATGTCGCTTAGAGCGACGAGCTGGCTTTGTCCAGCCTAGGCGTGGATAGCGCCCCGAACTCGGTCTTCCGAATACTAGGGGCTTCGCCAAAATTTAAAATTATAGAATTCTATGGCTAAGTGAGAGTGATAAAGCATTATAGTCCGATTGCCTTGTTCGTTGTGGTGAGGGCCTCCCTCAAAGGACCCAAGAATGGGAACAAGAGCGCTCAGGTTTATCCCGAACACCCCAGCACTCATGGCATGGGGGTAGAAGCCGACGACTTGCATCTCTCAGATTCAATAAAAGGCCACATAGAAGGTAATATTTTAAATTCAACAAGCGTTGCTTAGCGCATATGAACAAGTTTTCAGCGCACAGGATAAACACGAGCGAGTTTACTCAAAAATTACATCCCTGGTACATTCATTCGCCACAAGGCGGGCACCCTTCAAGACGCCCTCATAATACATTTCGGGCGTGCGATGCTCCTTCCCCTCTGGTGGCCCATCTGTCACCAGCTTCTCAGCATCCAGCTTGCCCCAGTGCACTTTAGCGCGGGCAAGGGCCCTACAGAAGCCTTCCATGCATACGGAGCGCTTGATGACTTCAAGCCATGGACAGGCATCCACTAGCCGCCTCACCAGCCCAAAGTAGCTCCCAGGCAGGACCTCCCCAGGCCACTGCCGGCCTATACGGCCCTTCATGGCCTGTTCGGCTACCTTATGGAGCTCGACCAGCTGCTTTAGTTGGTCGCTCAAGGGCACCGGGTTTCCGGCCTCAGCATACTGGGACCAGAACACTTTCTCCGTCGAGCTCCCTTCCTTGGCTCGATAGAATGCAGCGGCGGCGGACACACTGTGGGGCAGATCTGCAAATGCTCCTGGAGAGCTCCGGACTTGGGTAAGTAACAAGTAATTCACTTTCATGTGCTTGCTTTGCATAAAGAATGCCTTACCCGCCGCTATCTTCTTCATCGCCTCAATTTCCTGGAGGGCTTTTTGGGCTTCGGCCTAGGCGGATTTGGCGCTCTCAAGGGCCGAGGCAAGCTCGGACTCTCGAGTCTTTGAGTCAAGGTCCAACCTCTCGTGTTTCTTCACAAGAGCATGGAGCTCTTGCCGCACTTCCTCCACCCGCGCCTCCTGCTTTTCTCGCTCGGTGCGCTCCGCAGCCGCATTGTCTTCGGCCTTGGACAGCGCTTCCTTTAGGGTCGCCACCTCGGTTGTGGCCCCTGTAACATTCACGTTGGTCATGTCATTATTTGCAACCAGGTATTTTTATATACTTAAATAAGGTACTACTTACCTTCCTTGTCCTCGAGCTGCTTCTTGGCAAGGACGATCTCGTTCTCGGACCGCTCGAGGCTCTGCTTCAATGCATCGACCTCCACAGTCAGTGCGGCAGAGGTCAGCAGCGTAGCCTGCATTCCCATATTGACATATTTATGTTAGACTCCTGCGTATATCTTTTGAGATCCTCAGTCCGGCTTTTCTTTTCGAACACCGAACTGAGCATCAGGGGCTACTGTCTATGCGGTAATATTTTTACATGTCTTAAATACATACCTCAAAGCCTGTTAGAAGGCTGGCACAAGCTTCTATCAGCCTGCTCTTGGCGGACTGAACCTTCTGGATCACCGCACTCATAATAGTGCGGTGCTCCTCGTCGATGGAGGCGCCGTTAAGCACCTCGAGCAAATTATCCGGTGCCTCCGGTTGGACGGAGGTCACCGGCGTCGTAGGCTTGCCCTTCTTACGAAGGGGCCGCCTGTCAGACTCCGGAATCACAGAAGGTTCCGGTGCGGCGTCCGGCCCAGGGCCGGACTTAGATCCCTCTAGGGTTTTATCCCCTTTGCGCCTGGAGTCCGGAAGGTCGCCTTGCGGCGCCTCCGGGGCTACCTCCTCCTAGCCTGGACCCTTCTGGGACTCCACCTCGGCATCGTCCGTGGGGCGAGGGGAGGTAGCAGTCAGAAGTGAAAGACTATTCACATCCGACGAATCCAGGGATCCGCTCGACGAAGCGTCGAGCTGGGCCTTGGGTGGACTGCATGATTATGTTCGGCGTTAGAAGATACTGTGCACTAACGGAATGCCATGAGTTATTTTGGTATCCGGATACTTATGATGTTGCCAGGGGCTTGGCCCTGGATGGCCACTCCTCTCCGCCGTCTTCGGCGTCGGTGGCGTAGTTCGGAAGAAGGGTCTTCCCCTTCTTGGACCCTCCGACCTCCCTAGTTGGGGCGGCCTTCCTTTTCTTTCCTCCCCCCGTTGGAGGGGTAGAGGCTTCTTCTTCCTCCTCCTCATCTTCGGAGCAGGAGGGCGCTTCGGGGTAGTCGGGCGATGAGTCCGACACCACCAGGCGCCGGGAGCTACTTCGAGTTCCCGTGGCCTTCTTCTTGGCCTTCTTCTCCGGCACCACGTGAGATGCCGGGACCAGCAGCTTCGCCAAGCGGGCATCTGCTGGGCCTTCGGGCAAAGGAGCCGGACAGTCGATCTGTCCGGACTTCTTCTGCCAGCCCTGTCAAAGGAGCGGGGGCTTAGATCCCACATAGAGTCAAACTATGAAACACAAGTATCCTATAAATGGTAAAACAAGCTTACCGCGCTGGCTTCGCACTTCGCGCAGAATCCACGATCCTCGGTAATGAGAGGGTGAACCTCGGAGCTCTTGAAAAGCACCTTCCAGGCATCTTCGTGCGTTGTGTCAAAGAGCCTAGACAAAGTTTGGTGCTGGGCCGGGTCGAACTCCCACAGGTTAAAAGCCTGTCATTGACACAGGAGGATCCGGCGGAAGAGGATGACCTGGACTACGTTGACAAGTTTTACCTTCTTGTCCATCAGGTTTTGGACGCAGGTTTGGAGTCCGGTCACCTCTTCCGAATTACCCCACGACAGGCCTGTCTCTTTCCAAGAGGTGCGCCATGTGGGAATGCCAGATCGGAATTCGGGGGCCGCTGCCCATTCAGGGTCACGGGGCTCGGTGATGTAGAACCACCCCGATTGCCACCCCTTGATGGTTTCCACAAAGGAGCCCTCGAGCCATATGACGTTGGGCATCTTGCCCACCATGGCGCCTCCGCACTCCGGTTGCCGGCCGCCCACTACCTTCGGCTTGACATTGAAGGTCTTTAGCCATAAGCCAAAGTGGGGCTTGATGCGGAGGAAGACCTCGCACACGACGATGAACGCTGAGATGTTGAGGATGAAGTTTGGGGCCAGATCGTGGAAATCTAGGCCGTAGTAGAACATGAGCTCCCGGACAAATGGGTGAAGTGGGAAGCCCAGTCCGTGGAGGAAATGGGGGAGGAACACCACCCTCTCATGGGGCCTGGCGGTGGGGATGAGCTGCCCCTCATATGGGAGCCGGTGCGCAATGTCGTTTGACAAGTATCCTGCCTTCCTCAACTTTTTGATGTGCCCCTCCGTGATGGAGGAGGCCATCCACCTGCCTTCCGCTCCGGACATGGTTGGAGAAGGTTGAGGTGGGAAGTGTGGACTTGGGCGCTGGAGCTCGAGTGCGCGGATATGGATAACCAAAAGAGGAAGAAGGCGTAGATGGAAAGGGTGGATCCTTATCCCCTTATATGGGCGGACGAAACTATGTACCCCCACCAGCCTAGTAAAACTTGCTTATCTCCCAAGCGCCATGATTAATGGCGCGGTTAGGTTACCCACGCCCGTATTGATGAGAAACCCGGAATAAGGGGACACGATCTTTGCTTTGACAAGACGTGCCAAGGAAACCGCCTTGCTAAACGCGCTGAGGTGGGACGTAAAACGATTCGAATGAAGGCTTGGCCATGGCATGATGTCACGCTACGGAATATGTCAATAGATTAGATTTGTGCAAATATTATTCTCTTTACGGTGGTATGTGGAACTTATTTTGCAGAGCTGAACACTATCCTTGTGTTCAACATCTTCTATGAAGTATTCGGAGGAGGAACCCGCCTTGCAATGCCGAAGACAATTTGCGTGCTGGACTCGTCGTCATTGAAGCCTGGTTCAGGGGCTACTGAGGGAGCCCTGGATTAGGGGGTGTCTGAATGACCGGACTATGACCTTTGGCCGGACTCCCGGACTATGAAGATACAACATTGAAGACTTCGTCCCGTGTCCGGATGGGACTTTCCTTGGCGTGGAAGGCAAGCTTGGCGCTACGGATATGTAGATCTCCTCCCATACCCTAGCCCTCTCTGGTGTCTATATAAACCAAACGGTTTTAGTCCGTAGGACGAACAACAATCATACCATTGGCTAGCTTCTAGGGTTTAGCCTCTCTGATCTCGTGGTAGATCTACTCTTGTACTACCCATATCATCAATATTAATCAAGCAGGAGTAGGGTTTTACCTCCATCGAGAGGGCCCGAACCTGGGTAAAAACATCGTGTCCCTTGTGTCCTGTTACCATCCGCCTAGACGCACAGTTCGGGACCCCCTACCCGAGATCCGCCGGTTTTGACACCGACAGGGGCCCTCCCACAATTGGCAACACCCTTGTTCTGTTTCGAGTCTGCTCAACAACTCAAGCGGCCGCGTCGAGGGCGGCAGGGTAGCCTTCCGCAATTAGCAACGCTCTCGACTCTGACTCGAGTCAACCTCAACAGTTCGAGCGGACGCGTTAAGGGCGGTAAGGTGGTTCACCCGGAAGCACACACACCCGGTAGGCCAATGGGGATCCGTCCTCAAGACGCCGCCCTGGGTTTAAGCGCCGGTAATCCTGCCCACTTAGCGTATGGTGGACATACAAAGGAAAATCGAATAGGAAAATAACATGCATAATGTCAGAAGTACTGCAGAGTTACATTACAGAAATCACCATCGCGGTTCTAACTAAAGATAGAAATTGTCTTGGTCATGAACCTGCAGCGGCGATAAGAAATGGAGTGCCTAGTCCCTGCGCTGGCCCTCCAACCTCTTGATTCCGTTGATGCGGCTGATGACGGGCCTGATATGCTTCTTGAGCGTCGTGATGTCTGCGTCCTCCGGCAAGCTCTTCAGCGCAGCTTTGAAGTCGAGGTCAGGATGCCAGTGCGCTATCTTGGCAAGCACCATGGCCATGGCGCCCCGGCAGAGCATCCGGGACTCCTCGGCCAGGGAGGCTGCCCGGTTGGAGTGAAGCCGCTCCAGGGCGCTGACAACCCTCTCAAAGAACAAGGTTAGGTTGGCGTTGGGGCTCAGGCTCGTCTCTGGGGCGTACCTCACATCCGACATCCCCATTGTGGCCAGCTGCGTGGCGGCCGAGTTTGCAAGGACGGCAAGGCGTTCGAGCCAACGCTTCTCTCCCTCCACGTGGTCGTTAAGGTTGGCAGACTCGTTCCTCTGCAACTTCTTCTCGGTCTCCAGGTCCTAGGTCAGGTTCCCCTCTCGGGCCTTGGCCTCCGACAGCATCTTCTCGAGATCCTCCAGCTTCACCTTGAGGTCTCTGATGGAGTTGTTGGCCTCGGAGAGTTCTCCGGCCCTACTAACGGTCGCGCCATGCGCCTTCGCCGGGGCGATGTTGAGCGTGTCCTTCTCCTTGGACAGCTTCAGAGTTTGCTCCTTTAGCTCATCCCGCTCCGCCTCCAGCTCCTTCACCTTGCCGACATGAACTAGAGCCGGGGCATTTGAGTGCCTCCCTGTGCATCTGCTCCAGCTCTTGGGTCTGCTATATGACAAGCTTGTCCACCTCTTCATCCTTGTCGCGGAGCATGGCGGCGAGCTTCTCCTCGCACGCGACAAGGTCTTCCTCCTGGGAGTTTAGTGCGGCTTTGTGCTGGGTCCGAGAGGCCTCGGCGGCGGCGGCCAAGTTCCTCGCCGCCTCTTGCGCCTTCTCGACGTCGGCCAGCTTCATGGTGAGCTCCATGTCACACTTGGCCAGATCATCCTTGGCGGCCTTCAACTCGTCTTGAGCCTGGTGGAACCAGTCCTGCGCCTCGGCGACGCGCCCCTGGAGGTCCTCCTCTGCCTTCTCCACCACCGCCGTCCTGGACATGGCCTTGTCCAAACGGGCGCGGTGGAGCGCCTAGGGCTTCTAGAAGCTGGCGCCCATGGCCTGGAGCAGCCGCTCCTCCTGGGGGCCACGACCTCGAGCCCGGAGGCGGCAATCACTTCATCGTCAAACACCTCTCCCTCGATGGGAGCCCTGGTGCTCGACGCGCTTGGCAGGTGGATGAACAAGTCATCACCCACCCTCAGGTACCTGCCGGAACCGGAGGCAGCAGAGGAGGAGGGCTGGTCATCAACCACCTCCTCCATGGCAGCGGCCTTGCCGGCCTCCCCGGCAGGTCGATTGCCGGGCTCCTTGGCGGGCCCCTTGGCGGCATCCTCAGCAGCGCCCTTGGCGCTTTCCTCGGCGGAGATCTTCTCGGCCTGCGCCGTGGCATCCTCGGCGACGTCCTTGGTGACAGTATCGACGTCCTCTGGGTCCATCGAGGGGAAGTCTGGATGCCAACAAGGGGATAGGGTGAGGCCAAGATCAAAAGCCAGTAAAAAGAAGAAAGAAAGAACGCAAGAAGAAACAGAAAGCGAGTGGCTTACCCGTGCCAAGACGAGAAGCAGAAGCCCCCTCTCCACCAAGGTTCGGTGTTGAGGCGAAGCCACCGGCGCCCGCGTTCTCCTCCTCCTCCTCTGTGTGCATGCGCTCGGTGCTTGGTGCCCTTGTCGGGGACGCCCCTCGGGGCGGTGTGGTCGATGGGCGCGGTGCGTTGGGAGAAGACCTCAATTGCTCCCCTTGCTGCTGCTCCCCTCCTACACCCACAGCATGGTCAGTACCAAAGAATCGTACCCCTAGCACATGTCGACGAAGGACGGGTGATGGACTGACACTGGGGGCTGGGCCGGGGGCTGCTGTCCAGGCTGCTCAACACCACCAGCAGTGTGCCGGAGGTGCCTGCCGGGGGCTGGCCGCTCATCGAAATCCTGGCCCTCTTCGCCCTTTGGGCCAGCATCTCCACGTCCCTACGGGATGAAGATGATTCAGAATAGGCGGCACCATTTGAGGAAATGGAGAAACCAAAAAAAGAAAAGAAGGGGGAAAGCAGAGCTTACTCTTCCTCCTCCTCCTCCTCCTCTCTTCTGCCTTCCTCTTCCTCTCCGGGCTGAGGGGTCCAAAGTCAAAAGTGTTCCCCCATGCCAACATCTACTGGCGAGGGGGGAGGCGGTAGCGTCTGGGCACTCTTGGACGACGAAGAAGCGGATGCCTTCTTCTTGGCTGCCACGGCCTTCTCCGCCTTCTTCGTCGCAGCAGCCCTCGTCTGGCACGCAGATGTCTCCTGGGCCTGTCGTAGTTGCGCGGCCCGGCCGGGACGGACCCGCTCGCCGGAGGTGGCCCACCTCAGGAATCGCCCTCTTCCAGTGACTGGAGGGTCAGCGGTCGTGGTCTCCTCCCCCTCGTCGTCCTAATCCGATGAGTCTTCGACCACGTCCTCGACGAGGGAAACACCGATGCCGGCGCCGCTGGCCTTCCCAACGGCCGCCGCCCACTAAGCAAGCCCTTCTTCCTCCGCTTCCGTCGCAGCCTTGTCCTCCACGACGCCGGTGCTGCCGGCCTCCTCGGTGAGCTTCTCCTCCGCCACCCTGGTGGCGATGTAGTCCAGCTCCGCCTGGGAGGTGTCCTTGATGAGCCGCGGCTCGGCAGTGACGTACCTCTCGTGCAAGATGTCGAAGAATTCCTACACTTGGAGCTCGTCCGGCTCAACCCAGCTCGGTTCAAGGCCGTGCGCATTGAAGTACTGCATCATGGCCATGATGTCGGACTGGCGAGAATTGTTACACAACGGGACCACTCCCGCCGACAACTTGAAAACGAGCTCTTTGGCAACCTTGTCAGCCTTCGCGGCAGCCCGCGCAGCCTTGCTGGACTGCTCAACCTTGCCGTTGCTATTAACATCAAGCTGGAAGATCCGTTGGCAGAGATGGGCGTGCCTCAGCACTGTTAGGTTGTGGTCGAGGCCGGGGCGGAGCCTCATGATGTCAGCAGCATTCGTGGAAAGCCAGGCCGGCCTCCCCTTGTTCTGCAGAGGAGCGATTCGGCAGCGGATGAAGTCCGCCCCGATCATTTCGAAGGTGAGCCCGGCCTCGGTGAGCCAGAGGATCCTGGTGGTGGCAATCGTGAGCTTCTCGTCGTCGGCGTCGACGTCGCCTCAGTCTTTTCCATGGACCGGCGGCTCCCGGCGAACCTCACAGAATGCTGGTGGGTTCTCCTCCTCAATCCAGCACCATCGTCCCCGCCACTCTTCCCACCTCTCCTTCATGGCGCCCTCCGGGTACGTACCCTTGGCCCTCGGAATCTAGGAGACGCAACCGGAGATGGTGCCCCCCTTTTGGATCTGAGGGGAGAAGTAGTGGTGGAAGAGCGCCGTGTTGGGGTGCACCCCGGTGAAGCCTTGGCAGAGGTGTGCGAGGAGAGCCATGCATGCCACGGCATTCGGAGTGAAATCCAGAAGGCCGAAGCCGTATGTGTGCATGACATCATTAAAGAAATCAGAGAAGGGGGGACAGAGCCGGCAGGAGAAGTAGTACCAATTTGGGGCGACCTCGGCACAAGCGGGGATGACGCGCGTGGTTGGATGCCCTGTCATTTCTACCCCCGTCTTCGCCCCCACAGAGATTTGAAGGACTCCCAGAGCTCGAACACGTCGACCGTCGAGCGGAAGTAGGCGAACTGCGCCTGTCGCGCCACCAGCATGCTCTCCGGCTGCTCCGTCTCCCCGTCATCTTTGGCCACTCCCTTGCCTTTGGTGGATTTGGGCGCCATGGCGGCTGCGAGAAGCAAGAGGGCGGAGGATGGCCGAAGCGCAGCAAGGTGGACGAAGGCGAGGGGCTCAAGAAGGAGGAAGAAAGGGGGCGGCGGTTCCAGGATTGGAGAAGACGCGGGGAAGGGGTAAAGTGAGCAGCGCGCCCACGGTTATTCCTTTTTACGGGGAAGGCGCGGGCCGCCTCCTTTCCCATTGACTGCGATACGACGCATGCATGCGAAAACCGCCCCGTGCATGCCCCCCACGTCACGCATGACCTCCCCCATGTCATGCAGGTCGTGGGGAAGCGCGACAGACGGAAAAGTTACTGCGGTAAAAACCGCCCCGCCTTCCCACACACCGTTTTGGGCCTGGCCCAACAATGCGTTGCGCCTATGTGTGGCCCAGGCCCTGGGGTTCCTGTCGGTGTACTAAAGTAGGGGCACTCCTTTGTACCCCTTTACTTGTGCGCGGGTACTTCGAGCCACAGGCTGGAGCCACACTTAGCATGGCAAAAGGGAGGTGTCGAAGCCACAAAAACGATCAGCGCAATGCCGAAGACCGAGTCCACAGAGAGCAGATGGATGAAGCAGGTCTGTCTTGCCGGGGCAGCCTTGGCAGCCCCGACAAGACCCTTTCTAGGGCGGCTCGCCCACACCAGTTGAGTGAGCCACCCTCGAACCCACGGTCTACAACACCATCAACTACGTTGGTCCAGGGCTCGGGAGGTATCTCCATGGTGGCATGCAGATCTTTGTGAAGACAAAGGATATTCAAGATCAGATGAGGATTAGAAGGCAACGATCCTCGACAAGATCCTTGCCGAGGAAATCCACAAGACCCCCGGCAAGATCCTTGCCGGGGACGACAGCGCGCCACGGCAAGACCCTTGCCGGGCCACCCGGCAAGACCCTTGCCAAGGGCGTCAGCGGGGCCACTGCAAGGCCCGCGCTAACCAAGTCTCCACCGCCATTCGCATGCAGCTGCCAGCCCAACCAGCTGGGCCGGCACCTGCGTGGTGACATGCAGCTTCCAGGCCAACTCAGCACACGCCTGCGTGGCGGCATGCAGATCTTCGCGGAGGCTCCACCATCGCGCCACCTCAGCTGTTTGCCTGCCTACATGGCGTCGCATGCATCGCTAGCTAGGGCGCGAGTCAAAGCAAGGAGGAGCGGCGACGGACGGGACGAGCCTCGCTCCCGTACCCGATAAAGCAAGAGGACACCTAAGCTACGCATTAAATGCGCCTTGTCCTGTAATACAAGCGAAAGCTCATAGCACTGTAGGCCTTTCCACCTCCTGTGTGCCACTGTGGCAGGACCTTTTGACTATAAAAGGAGGCCCATGGAATACTTGGGAGGGGGTCGGCTTTTGGAACCACACAGCCACCACACCTAGTTTAAGAGCTCAAGAACACTCAATACATCCACCAAAGCAGGATTAGGGTTTTATGCTGAATTGGGGTGAAAGTCTTGTGCTTATTCTATTTTGTGGTGTGCCACATATAAGTCTACCCGGGGGGAATGCTTGGCTTGGGGGCCGGCATAAGTGGTTTGGGTCTATTGCGTAAGTGGTGCACCACGTGAGTCTAGACGGCGGGGGTGCATGGTTTGGATCTAGCTACCATGAGGTAACGCGTCCGGTTTGCACACTGAGTGCGGGCCCGTACCTCCGTTTTCATCAGAGCTTTCTCCCGGGTCAACGGAGAACAATCCAAACGCGCATGCTAGGTCCCGGCCTTTCTTGTGTCCCATGTGCCATATTCGGGACATATGCCGCATTTCTAGGGTAGTATCATCAGGAATTCATGATCTATACCGCGTCCACATGAAATCGTAGCAGGGAATGGGGTAACAGTCACATGCTAAGCTCTTTGGTCCATATATATGGGCCATTTTCCACCAAAGAGAAGGGCCGCCTTGGAGCCATTGTCCATTGAGAGGAAACGAGTCTAGCCTACGAACGGTGTGCGGGGCCTGCCCCTTCATCTGCTTCAGAACTCTGTGCCACAAGATGTGGAATCTACCAACCAAGGTCCGGCCCGTGCGCCACATGCCAACTGGACCCACACCATGCATGCACGCGTGGCCAAGTGGACACCCACCGGTCAACCTTGACAATGTACACAAGACACATGTGCACTCATTAGCCATCTAGCCCCCAGCGATGCACACCTAGTCAGCTTCACTCAAACCATGCACCATTTGCCAGGTTCACCCACACCATCCATCCACTATTGACCCCATCTCAGTTCGTTGGACCTCTGACACGAGTCCCTTCCCACGGCATGCCAGGTATGTCAAAGCAACACGTGGCTACACATATTGCACACTGAGATAAGACGTCATTCACTAGTGCCAGCAAACATATGCACCTGAGCATCTCAACCCATGGTGGACACTAGCACATGGTTAGGATCGGGAAGCCTAGAGGCACATGATGTCGGCCCGATTGGCTGGGGGTGCATGACATGGGTCCAGATGAAACGCATGGCATCGCATGGATCCACATTCCCCTGCCCAATACCAGACAGCGGGCATATACCAGACGAATCCAAGCGGTCGCCGACGAAGCTTGGATGCCATGTTTTATGTGCATGCTGAATTTAAATATTTAGGAATTATTAACATATGAAAACAATAATTCAAGCATCTATGTAAAGGTGTACAACATATTTTTCAATAAAAATGAAACATGACACATGCACATGCAATTTGCCAACAAGTGCACTTGTAGTACAAAAAGAAAGCATGTGCACGTATCCCACCATGCCTTCTACAATTTTTGTTCCATATTTTTTCGCCACATATCTTTGGAAGGAAAAACAAAAGAATGTGATTTTCCCATAATAAACCGTGATGGTGAGATGGTTGCAACCAACCAAGATAGATAGTGAGTGGAAGTTGTCCCCCGTGGGGAGATTAGATCGACCACTCCTAGATTATAGGGCGAGGCCACCGTGAATGTGATCGTGAGAGGGTGAAGAACGATTCGTTTTTTCGAGGGAAAGGAAGGAATTTTTTGGGTTTAAAAAAAGGAATGCACCCCTTTTGGAGGGACATAAAATGCACATTATAATGTGTAATTAATGAAATTATAATTTAACACAAACCTTGCTATTTTCACACAATTTAAAAACAACTTGTTTTGGCAAAAAAAATGTTGATAATGTGATAGTCCATTTTGTGGACACTTACGTGTAGTGGTGATTCTTGTGGAAATCGGATTGAGCTGAGCTATTTTGCGGGGTGCAACATATGAGTCTACATGGGGAATTGTTGGCATGGGGGGCGGCGTAATGGTGTGGGTCTAGTGCCTAAGTGCTGCACCATGTGGGTTTAGATGGGCTATAAGTTGTGGGCCCTAGCCACCAAGGCATGTCCCGTGCGGCGCACGCAAACTGGACCCACACCCTGCACGCACGCATGGCCACATAGACAACCACCATTCAACCTTGACAATGTACAGAAGACGCATGCACACTCATTAGCCATCTAGCCCCCCAGCCATGCACACCTAGCCACCTAAACTCAAACCATGCACTGTTAGCCAGGTTGACCCACACCATACATCCAGCATTGACCCCACAACAGTTCGTTGGACCTTCGACGAGTCCCTCACGTTGGTATGCCAGGCATGCCAAAGAGACACGCGGCTACACATATTGCACACCGAGATCCGACATCATTCACTAGTGCTAGCAAACCTGTCCACATGACCATCTCTGCGCATGGTGGACACAAGCTCGTAGTTTGGATCGAGAAGGCTAGTGGCGCTTGTTTTGGCCCGGTTGGCTAGGGGTGCATGATATGGGTCTAGATGAAACATATGGCATTGCGTGGATCAACATTCCCCTCCTCGGTACCGGACATCGGATATATGGCAGACGAGTCCGCGCGGTTGCTGATGAAGTTTTGTCACATCCATTTGTCATTCCATTGTTTGTAAAGTTTTAGAACATATTTTAGGACAAATATAAAACATGACACGTGCATATGAAACAAGCCTACAAATGCAGTTGTCCCACTGTATGACTTTGTTGCGTGTAATGAGGGAGCAGTTGCATTACACAATTATTTGAAGGGAAGTTGCATTATTCCTAAATCATGGTTGTGCACGATCGGGCTATTCATTTTAGTGAGAAGTTGCGTTTTGACGTGGTGGTGTGAACAACGCACGGGGAGGTGTGAACGTGGCAACAAATGCATTTGACTACCAAGGACTAAATCGGCGGCTCCGCTTCCCCATAGCACGCCCTGCTTCCCCATAGCATTAATCTCATTGTTTCCCCCCTCTTCTCGTCCTCTTCTCCATCCACAAATCCACAAATACGAGGGTCTTCTCCTCCCATGCCTCACCACTCACTGTGCCCTTCCCGCCGCTGCTCTCTTCCCGCCGCTGCACCTCCGCCCTCGAGATGCCCAAGTGCACCATGGGAGGGAGGGCCGACGCCGGGGCCGACGCCATGGCGCACGAAGCATCCAAGACCCGTGCGAAGCTGCACATGGAGAAACCCGTCCCTGCCGGTGAGGGGTCCAGCCGGTAGCAGGGCGGCCTTGACGTCGTCGACCACGTCCAGGCTCATTGTGAGTGCTCCTCTGCCATGCCATATGCCTCCTCTGCCGCAGCCCTTGGTCAACATCGACGGCGACGATGAGGAACAAGAGTTAAGTCCTATTTTTGGAAATATCCTAGGTTTCCTTGTTCAGTCCTTTATCTATTTTTGGGCATGGCTAGGGTTTCTGCTTTTCTTCCATCGATGAAATACGTACCTAGATTCGTTAGATCCGTTAGGTGTCAGGGAGGATCCACATGGGTGCATGGGTGTGGGGGTCGGCTCCTCATTGTATAGGTTATCTTGTTTTTAAGATCTACCAACCACTCCGATCCCATGGCTCTCGTGCATCCAAAATGTGTTGATGCCAAATTTTAAGATAGATCTACCAACCACCCGAAATTTCTTATATATGGTCATTTTATTGCTAAATGGAGTAAAAGTGGTGTAGTTTGTGCACTAAACTTCATGTCAATTTGCACGAAACTAGCCTTTAACGCTTAATCCAGCAGACACATTTTTTATCGTTCAATTTTCTCAACACCAATTGCTTGATTCCTGGAGTCCAATTACCATAGGCTGTCACTTATTATCAGAATTCGTAATAATTACTTTGCCTAGAGCATTGAATGGTTCAGGAACATTGATGGGTGGGGTATCGATCAACAGGGGAAACTTCCACGACGATAACATGGCGACTTTCAATATCCATCATCATAAGCACACAAAATTCTAACCCTAAATAGATACAGCTCATTAGCTATTTAATCTAGTCATGCATGTAAGTTATAAGTCATTTTTTTGCATTAGTACATCTGTATGCTGCTTTGCCATGTTACATCATCAGTTCATGTATTTTTACGTAACAATTGAATTTTGTTTCACTAAAGGGTTGTTTGGTTTGTGACTAACTTTTTCAAAGATTGCCACACCTAAGGTTAGGCAAGTTTGACCAACTTAAGTCAGTGTTTGGTTCCAGCCACACCTTAGGCAAGCCACACTTGGGTCCCACATGGCATACCCACAAAAAGTGAGGCAAGATTCCCTTAGGCTTGCCAACTTGTGGCTCTCATTTTGATGAACTAACCTTAGGCAAGCTGGGGAAAAATGTGTGGAAAAATGTGGCAATGCTAGTGCTCTCGTCGATATGTATGGTTGATCCTTCATTTTTTTACTATATGGTTCTATCCCAATTAGTTGCTGATGTAGCAACTAATAACTTATGCATTTATTTTTTTCAACATCATTCGAAGATATTTTACGTTGTCATTAATTACATTATGTTTCATAGACTCTGTGCCTGCTGAATTCTCATATTAAATATACTTACGCAACATTTTGTACTACATGTAGGTCCTAAGTGACGCTGTCGACAGCGACCCCGAAACGCAGAGGATCTACAGGAGGCAGAAGGTGAGGGAGCTGGACAGTGGTGAGCTCGACAAAAGTGTGAGGCCTAGATTCGGGAGGGGGGCTACGGATGCCCTTACTGCAACAAGGTGATGAAAGGCAGCCTGACGCGTGCCATTCAGCATGCACTCGGAACATCCCAAGGCAGCATCAAGAATGGCTACGCTTTCAGGGTGAAGCACGCCGCATATGCCGAGTACTTGATGAGGCTTACTTGATATGGAAGCATTGCTAAGTACTACCCTATGCTATACTTTTGGTTTTAACTATGCTAAGTACTACCCTATGCTATACTTTGTTGGTGAATGTTTATGGTTGAACTATGTGCACCAGTACTGCTACGTGGTGCTTGCTTTTGTATATATGGAAGCGTTGAACTAAGGTAGACCTATGTTAATTGGTGTATGGTTTGGCATCTCTGCTTGTTAAACTCATGCTCATTAATCATCGGCTTGTTGAGATTAAGTAGCATAAAACCCTAATTGGCTAGGTTCGTTTGAAGCTAGTTAAGCTAGTGAGCGCTCGTTAACAGATTCTGATGTGTTACGGTATACATGATGAGTGTGCACATGTGGTTTTTAAGAAGGAAGATGGTGACTCAAAAAGGAAATGCACTAGTTTGCTGCCTAAGGTGTTGATCCAAGTAATACAAGAACCATCATGTTGGTTGTGGCGTGGCTACATGATGATCACAAAGTCTCGATCAAAGTAATACTAGATCAGTTGATGATAATTTGATCTGATGTTTCACAAGTTTTGAGCACTAGGGTTTATGTACACAATTTTCAATCCCCAACCCATCCACCCCGGACACGATCTTTGGATTGCATCATGTAGATGTACAAAATCCAGTTCCTAGCTCCTGCCCCAAGCGCCTACGCTTGTGATTTTTTTTTTCAGGATCATAATTAAGCGCCTAAATAAGCGCCGCTACATTGAAGGTACCCAACACCCACCAATCAATTTTTCTCACAAGTATTTCTGCTATAGTAGGTAACTACCAATTACTCCCCGCATCTCTCCCCCTAGGATATGCTCTAAAACCATCGCCGTCGCTCACACACCCACCTCCCTGCCGCCGGATATGAAGAGGTCGATTGGCCGGCGTGACAGATCATGGCCATGGACGTGGGAGTCTGTCATGGGCGCCGTCGTGACAGATCGTGGACTTGCAGGGCTAACCACCGATGTCGTCGTCCATCGCATGGATCGGGATCCCCAGGAGAAAGCTTTGGACTACTCGGTCTCCGACCCAGAGAAGCATCATGTCAACGAGGAGGTGCACTACTCCGTCGTTGATCACAAGCAGCAGCACATGCACGACATGGACTGGAATTCCGTTACGGTAATTTTAATTTTTTTTAACCCTAGATATGTCTTCAAGTTTAAGGTTAGAGGTTAATCATTAAACCATCAATATGTTGTTGAATTGGCTGAAAGGACCACGATGTCGCCTAGAGGGGGGTGAATAGGCGTTTTAAAATCTTTTACGGATTTGGCTATATCCTAATGCGGAAATAAACTAAGCGGATACTTTTCAAACACAAATCCTAAATATACTAGGCTCACTAAGTGCACCAACAACTTAGCATAAACAAGATGAGAACAACAGGATATGAGTAAGCACAAGTAAGTCACACAAACTTACTCAGTGTATATCACGAGGTATGGAAATGAATAATACACACAACCACAAGTAAGCAATACAAGCTTACACAAATTGTATCACAATATATGGAATTTAATGATACAAGCAAACTCAAGTAAGTTACACAAACTTACTTGAGCAATATCACAACATATGGAAGTTTATAACACAAGTTAGCAATTCACACTAATCACAATGTATATCAATAGTAGCAAGTATGAATTGCGGAATATGAAGTGTAGGCCTAAATAATCTCTACAAGGAAATGGCCAACACAATATAATCAACCACCACAATATAATGAGGACAACAAGATATAGTGAATGCACGGTCAAATGACCAAAGTCAACCACAAGTAAGGAGTTAGGGTTAGGGATAACCAAAGTCACGGAGACGAGGATGTATCCCGATGTTCACTTCCTTGGAGGGAAGCTAGTCACCGTTAGAGAGGTGGATGTTACCACGAAGGCACACCAACGCCATGAAGGCTCACCCTATTCTCCTTGAGATATCACCACGAAGGCAATTCTCAACCACTAGTGGTAGACCTTGAGGCGGCCTCCAAACCTTCACAAACTTTCCGGGGGACAAATCACAAGTTGATTCCTCACCGGAGCACTCCTACCGCCTAGGAGTCCCCAACCTCCAAGAGTAACAAGATCAAGGGGGAAATGCTCAAGACTTGCTCAAATCACGAATTGCTTTGGTCACAAGAGGGAGAGGGAGAGGATCTATCTTTTGATTGGAACAACTCTCAAGAACACTCACTAATCTCTCCGGGATCTAAGATTTGGTGTAGGAGAAGTGAGAGGGAGCCACTTGTGTTCCTGGGACGATTTGGGATGAAGTGCTCAACCCTCCCCCGGAGTGGGAGAGGGATATTTATACCCCCAACGAAAATAGAGCCGTTTCCCGCAGTTGTTGACCTGCCCGAATGATCCGGATGCATACCCGGATGATCCGGGCAATGCCCGGATGATCCGGGAAGGTCAATATACAATGTGGTGAAGTAGACACCCGGATGTCCGGGAACATAGCCGGATGATCCGGGCAATTCCCGGATGATCCGGGTGGGTAGCCGGATGATCCGGCTAGCGGAATAAGCTTCTGTGATGAATTTTACGAATAACCCGGATGATCCGGGCAGGAACCCAGGTGATCCGGGCAAAGCCCGGATGATATGGGAGAGGACCCGGATGATCCGGCCAAACCAAACTGCTGCAGCCTAGAAACTGAAACAGGCACAACTTTTACATCCGGACTCCGATTTTGATGATCTTGGGCTCGTTTTGAAGCTACAAAAAAACCCAGGTCCTCACATAGAGAACCGCCCAAGATGAACCAAAATGGAGGATGCAAAATATGCAAAGGTTTTATCATGTATTTGGGTAACCTATTTGGCTTTGGATTTTCTTTGGTATATAGGATATGAGTGGAATTGTGTAGAGAAGATGTTGACTTGAGCAAATCTATCACGAACCCCTTTGATCCCCTCTTAATAGTGCGGGACCCCTATAAGTCAAGAATCATAACAGGTCTACACTACATAGTTATCAATAA
The DNA here is from genome assembly GCF_018294505.1 of Triticum aestivum. Classification (NCBI taxonomy): domain Eukaryota; kingdom Viridiplantae; phylum Streptophyta; class Magnoliopsida; order Poales; family Poaceae; genus Triticum; species Triticum aestivum. The sequence continues at coordinate 658,698,201 of NC_057810.1, forward strand.
TCAATTCTTGAGTGTATGTGTTCCTTCGGTGTTCATCACTCCACAACACTAACGTCGAAGGAACTAATACCTTTGACTCGAGCCTTTCACTTGAGCTTGAAGTTGAAGTTTCTTCTTGGATCAAGTTGAATGGCAAGACTTTGGTGAAGTCTTCAAGTAGCTCCCCCATACACAATGTGGAAAGCTTTGCTTTGTATTTATCTTCATGTGTCCATCATGTGATCATCCACAAGCTTCAAGCATGTAGTCCTTCGGGATAGTTATCTTGAACTTGCCCTTGTCAACCATGATCATCAACACTTGATGTCATCCTGTCATAGACACTTGAAATATCTCTCTCGATGCGAGCCCATGAGAATCTCCTCTCAAAAACATATGCAACACATAGTATGGGTTAGTACACAAAGCGCAATTGACAAATTCTGACCATACCACAAGATCTCACGTGGCACATGATTTGCGCTTGTGTGTTGACCATCTTTGAATTCAATCTTCGATCTTCATCTTGGTCAACCTTAATCTTTGCTCCATGATTAATCTTGATGCACAACTACATGTATATGGCATTCATTCCGAATCCATTCAATATCCTTCTTGCATCACCCATGGAACAAACCTTCCTATATAACTTGATGTCATTGTTTCTTCATAGGAATTGTCATTCATTATCAAGTCTCAATGCATATATAGATGTTGATGGATTTCATCCACCAATTCATCCAATATTCTTCATGCATTGCAAATGGAACTTTCCTTCAAATGTATATCTCAGTGCAAACATTTGTCCATTAGGATTGTCATTTAATTACCAAAACCACACATGGGGACTACATGTACTTTCCATCTCCCCCATTTTGGTAATTGATGACAATCTCAACAAGAGGGTTTATATAATGAATTTTTAAACAAGCATGAAATTTATCCAAGGATAAATTGTATACTTGGGATGGTTGTAGTATCATCAATACACTACACAAGCATTTGATGATAGTACACCCATAGTATATAGAGCAAACTCCCCCATAATATATGAATTTGTGAATGAACTTTGAATGTCATTGCATATATTGGTTGACATAAACTAGGAGAAGATTTCTCTATATACAAGACTCATCCATGCAATAAGAATATATAACAAGGGTAGATATGCATGAGTGACAACAAGAACTAGAAAAGATATTTATCTTAAACCCTCTAAACTTCTCCCCCATTGGCAACAAATGCCAAAATGGAAGACAAAACATCTAGCAGACCAATATAGTATGAGTTCCTCCTTGATGTGTGCATATAACAAAATGTGAGTGAAAACAAATGCACATATTCAATGATGAACAATTAAAGGAGCTCGAAATCTATAGAATGCAACCAGATACGAAGATATGAACTTTTTCATGTATAAAAATTTCTAAGTGGCCTATAATAATCATCATATGTTGTCGGGGAAACTGATCCACGAACACCTATGGGGACCGGCGGACCGAGTCCCTTTCGGTTCGGTGAGGGCGGAGGTCGCACAAAGAGCGGATCGAGGCAGTACACGCGGGCGGTTTTACCCAGCTTCGGGCCGCACGGATGCGTAAAACCCTACTACTGCTTGTTTGTGTGTATTGAATCCTTGCTTAGGAGCGATCGACGCTACCAGACTGAGTGTGGGAGTGTTTCTGGTGTCTCCAATGAGCCGAACTGGCCGAACCCCCCCTATGTTGCGCCTGGGCCTCCTTTTATATTTTCAAAGGGTCACCGACAGGTGGCAACGTAGACTAGAAGGGTAAAAATGGAAAAGGATGCGGTAGGTGCAGCTACCGCTACTATGGATACAGTGCACCCTACCTAACTCTGACGGCAGGGGACAAGGGCATTAAATGCCTGTCTGAGTCTCCTAAACAGTGCAAAAGGTGATCGTTAGGAGCGCCACCGTTTGCCATGATGGGCTTCTCTTCATCTCCGCTTGCCACCACGTACCCCTAGCTGCACAGCCTCCTGCCACGTGTGCTTGGGAGAGTCCTTAGAGCGACACGTTAGCAGGTGTGCTGGAGCGCGGGCACGAAGTGGGGGTTTCTCGCGGCAAGCTCCTTGGCGCGGCCGTCGTCTTGTCGCGTCTGGAAGCTTGTCGCTCGCCGGATCTTGCCAGGACGCAAGGCGCGTCGCGGCAAGCTTTCTTGGTATGCCTTGAGTGGCCTTCCCGGCAAGCTCCTTTTGCCGGGGTCTTGTCTCTTCCCGGCAAGATCCTCTTGCCGGGGCGTTGGTTGGCCTTCCCGGCAAGCTCCTCTTGCCGGGGCCTTGGTTGGCCTTCCCGGCAAGCTCCTCTTGCCGGGGCCTTGGTTCGTGTACTTTGCTCTTGAATGGTCTTCAAGGGAACCACGGAGGGTCTTGGCGGTCACCCGGCAAGCCTTGCCGCGGGGTGCCGCAACTGCCCGTGCACGAGTTCGAGATACTAGGGTACCCCTACTCTAGTACACCGACAGGAGCCCCCGGGCCTGGGCCATACACGGTGCCGAGCGCTGTTGGGCCAGGCCCAAAACAGTGCACGGGCACGCGCGGCCTAGGTCACGCCGCATATCTCTCCGCTCCCACTGCGCACGCCCAGAACGGCACGCGTCAAACGCGACGTCGTGGGTGACGCGGGCGGAGTGCGCGGGGCTAAGCCCCTCGAGCATGCGTCAGGCCACGATGATGAGGATGGTTCACGCCCTCCTCCCTGAACGGAGGTAGGCGTGGGGGCGTGGTGCATTTACTGGACGGGGCCGGTGCGCGGTTTTCGGGACGCCCACTCCCCGCGATCACGGGGCGGAGCGAGGCCGCCTCATCTGTCGCCTTGGTTCTGCATTCCCGCCACGCGGCTTCCATGCGCTTGGGGTCACGGACGGTGGAAGGGGGAAACTGGGCCGTCACGAGTAGAGGCAGCGGATTGGCCCCAACTCCCTGCTCTTCCCGCGCCTTGATTCGCTGAGCGGGGCGGCCGAGCCCCCACCTCGCTCCTTTATAAAGAGCGGGAGGGGAGCACAGAAACCCGCACTCCCTCATCTCCTCCTTTCTTCAGCTTCTGCTCCCCTTTCTCTCATCTGCCATGGAGAAAGGGAACCCAGGCCCTTCATCGGTGGCGGCGAGGGTCGCCGCCAGACAGCGCATCTCTCCCTCTTCTGCGCCCGTGGTGGCAGAGCCAGCCATAAGGGGAAGAGGAATGGGGCGAGGTCGCGGACGAGGTCGAGGACGAGGTCGAGGTGCTCGGGGAAGAGGCGGACGGGGCGGCGCGTCAGCTTCACCTCCGCCGGCGGCTCCTCCCCCCACGGCGGTCCATATAGGGGATGACCCTTGCGAGTTCTTCGTCAGGCTGCGCCGGGCGCCTCGTCGTCGCCTCCGGCTTCCAGCTCCGTTTGCGCGCGTGATGGAGTTGGTCCCGCCCGAGACACTGAGACTGCACATGAGGGGCTGTGGGATCAGCGGCACACGAGTCCGCGTTGCATTCCTAGCCCCTAATGTGATGTATCTTGATCGAGGATGGAAGACATTCGCCCGCATCCACAGCTTGACGGAGGGGTTTACCCTCCATTTTAAGTTCATGGAGGGCGATCTCCTCTCCGTCAAGGCCTTCGGGTGCTTCGGCACTCGGGCGAAGTGCTACGTGGACAGCTCTTCCGACAGCGAAGGCACCTCCTCGAGCGAGAGCGACGAGGAGGGGAGCGACAGCGACGATGAGGGTAGCGGGCGGCGGAGCGGCGGGTCCGACTAGGCGTCGGGCGCCGCTTTGCGCGGCACCGGCGACCCCATCATCCGCGTCGCCGGCTTCTTGAACTCCCCGGGGTCGTCTCCTTGGGCGGCTGGCGTAGGGAGGCTGCGGAAGGGGAAGAGGGCTGGCGACAAGGCCGTCAGGTCGGAGTACGAGGGCGTGGTGCCCTCGACAGCGTGCTGACGTCCTGCCGCACCGTCTTCGGGCCCCGCTTCCAGCGCCACCGTCGCCGTCGAGCCTTCGGACGACCCCCGGGATGTTCCCTTGGTGTCTTCTGGCACCCGCAGCTCGCCAAGGCACTCCTTTTGCCCTTTTTGCCTCCTTGACCTGTCTCCTGAAGAGAGGGACAGGAAAGGGATTACGGGCATCTTATCTTTTTAATTTGTAAGCCTTCGGGCCTTAGCTGTTTCTAAAACTTGTAATCCTCTCTTTCATGTTTTTCATCCTCTTTGGACTGTACCTGAGTGGGACATTTTTTAATGAAAAGGGGATGCTTGCCGGGTTATTTGTCTCGCGGGATAAACCCACGCCAAGGAGCAAATCCTTGGTATCCCTCGGACAGACATTTCATCTCCCGGCAACAGGCCCTACCACCTTCCCACGTCGCTCAACCTTTCTCACGCTTGACGGAGGCAGGAACAAGGTGGGTGCGGTCTCCTCGTTTCATCCCTTTGCTGCCGCGACTACGACCAAACTTGGCCCCGAGAACGAGCCCCAGGGCCTAGAGTTGAGGGAGCATGGCAGTTTCCGGGAAGAAACGTAGTTTCGCATTCCCCAGTCCATAAGAGGATGCATGATGAGGGATAAAAGACTTATCTGATATCGCAGCCCCGGCAACTCTGGTTTGCCGTGGATGATTCTTGGCGCTCGCAGCCCCCAGCGATACTGGCTTGCCGGGAAGGCTTTTATCTTCAGCAGAGAACTTTGACGTTCTCGATGCTGGCTTCCGACAAGTTTGTTGCCAGGAAGGCTTTTATCTTCGGCAGAGAACTTTGACGTTCTCGATGCCGGCTTCTGGCAAGCTTGTTGCCAGGAAGGCTTTTATCTTCGGCAGAGAACTTTGACTGCCGGCTTCCGGCAAGCTTGTTGCCAGGAAGGCTTTTATCTTCGGCAGAGAACTTTGACGTTCTCGATGCCGGCTTCCGGCAAGCTTGTTGCCAGGAAGGCTTTTATCTTCGGCAGAGAACTTTGACGTTCTTGATGCCGGCTTCCGGCAAGCTTGTTGCTAGGAAGGCTTATGGCGAAGAACGTCGTCGTTCTTGACACTGGCTCCCGGCAAGATCATTGCCGGAAAGGCTTATGGCGAAGAACTTCATCGTTCTTGACACCGGCTCCCGGCAAGATCGTTGCCGGAAAGGCTTATGGCGAAGAACTTCGTCGTTCTTGACACCGGCTCCCGGCAAGATTGTTGCCGGAAAGGCTTATGGCGAAGAACTTCGTCGTTCTTGACACCGGCTCCCGGCAAGATCGTTGCCGGAAAGGCTTATGGCGAAGAACTTCGTCGTTCTTGACACCGGCTCCCGGCAAGATCGTTGCCGGAAAGGCTTATGGCGAAGAACTTCGTCGTTCTTAACACCGGCTCCCGGCAAGATCGTTGCCGGAAAGGCTTATGGCGAAGAACTTCGTCGTTGTTGACACGGCTCCCGGCAAGATCGTTGCCGGAAAGGCTTATGGCGAAGAACTTCGTCGTTCTTGACACCGGCTCCCGGCAAGATCGTTGCCGGAAAGGCTTATGGCGAAGAACTTCGTCGTTCTTGACACCAAAAAGATTGGTCCTAAGGGCGTTGCCAGCCCCCGGGCCATAACTGCGTCCAAACATGACAAGTGATTAGCATCTGAAGTGCACTTAACTCGCTTGCGAATTTCGACTTCTGCTACATATTCCCTATGCCTGCTGGAATGCTTTCCGGTGCGTATGATCCAGCCAGCAGCGCTTGAGGGAACGGGCCCTTAGCGGCTATTCGGGAACATCGCCTCCCGGAAAGGTTTACCTTCTTGGTTCTAGCGTAACCGCACAAGTTGCCGAGCGGACTCGAGGCAACATGGAGCGCAACTAGCCCCGAGAAGGCTCCTTGGCATACAGGTCTATGCAGAAATCTCAAATAAATAGTGCATGCTATCTTCCTGTTCAACCTCTCTTTGTACGTCCACCCTATGCTTTCTAGGGAAACTTGCCGGTGCAGGCACCCTTGCCGCGAGCGCCGAGTGCGGAACTTCAGCAGCCTGCTGGCGGGGTCGCTACCGACAAGCAACCTTGTCGCAACTAGTTGTAGCTCACTTAGGTTGTTGAGCGGGCTCGAAACAAAGTAAGGGCGCTAGCGGCTCACTTAAGTTGCTGAGCGGACTCGAAGCAAAGTAAGGGCGCTAGCAGCTCACTTAAGTTGTTGAGCGGACTCGAAACAAAGTAAGGGGGCAACTAGCTACGAGTTGATTCCTCCGTGCACAGGTTTTCCGTACAAAGAACAAGATCTCCGAGGCGGATAACTTTATATAGAAAGGAAATATCTAAAGTTTCGCACGACTTAGCTTTTCTGTTGCCACACTGGCGCCGTTCTTTTGCTCGCCCGCCTCTTAGGAGCCATGACAATGAAGAACAGCTGAGCCTTGACGTGGACGGAACAGCTGCCGCCGAAGCATCCCCCTACCTGGTGTGCCAAAGATGTCGGGGAAACTGATCCACGAACACCTATGGGGACCGGCTGACCGAGCCCCTTTCGGTTCGGTGAGGGCGGAGGTCGCACAAAGAGCGGATCGAGGCAGTACACGCGGGCGGTTTTACCCAGCTTCGGGCCGCACGGATGCGTAAAACCCTACTGCTGCTTGTTTGTGTGTATTGAATCTTTGCTCAGGAGCGATCGACGCTACCAGACTGAGCGTGGGAGTGTTTCTGGTGTCTCCAATGAGCCGAACTGGCCGAACCCCCCCTACGTTGCGCCTGGGCCTCCTTTTATATTTTCAAGGGGTCACCGACAGGTGGCAACGTGGACTAGAAGGTTTAAAATGGAAAAGGATGCGGTAGGTGCAGCTACCGCTACTGTGGATACAGTGCACCCTACCTAACTCTGACGGCAGGGGATAAGGGCATTAAATGCCTGTCTGAGTCTCCTAAACAGTGCAAAAGGTGATTGTTAGGAGCGCCACCGTTTGCCACGATGGGCTTCTCTTCATCTCCGCTTGCCACCACGTACCCCTAGCTGCACAGCCTCCTGCCACGTGTGCTTGGGAGAGTCCTTAGAGCGACACGTTAGCAGGTGTGCTGGAGCGCGGGCACGAAGTGTGGGTTTCCCGCGGCAAGCTCCTTGCCGTGGCCGTCGTCTTGTCGCGTCCGGAAGCTTGTCGCTCGCCGGATCTTGCCGGGACGCAGGGCGCGTCGCAGCAAGCTTTCTTGGTATGCCTTGAGTGGCCTTCCCGGCAAGCTCCTTTTGCCGGGGTCTTGTCTCTTCCCGGCAAGATCCTCTTGCCGGGGCCTTGGTTGGCCTTCCCGGCAAGCTCCTCTTGCCGGGGCCTTGGTTGGCCTTCCCGGCAAGCTCCTCTTGCCGGGGCCTTGGTTCGTGTACTTTGCTCTTGAATGGTCTTCAAGGGAACCACGGAGGGTCTTGGCGGTCACCCGGCAAGCCTTGCCGCGGGGTGCTGCAACTGCCCGTGCACGAGTTCGGGATACTAGGGTACCCCTACTCTAGTACACCGGCATATGTATCCACAAAGAAGCTCGTATACACAAAAAGAAAGGTTGCAATTGATAAGAACATGATATCCACAAGTGAATCCACTATTATACAACTTGAGCCTAGTCATAATAGCAAGGCACATGGCACAAAGCACATGGCACAAATTGATCTCATTTGCATAACACAAAGTGAAGCAAGAAATCAAAAGATCCGATGAGCCAAAAGAATAAAAGAATATTACGATTTGGGTAAAGGAGTGTTCTAAGGAAAATAGAGAAGCTCCCCATGATTTGTGCACAATTGATTTTTTTTATTTGGATACAAGTGCACAAAATAGGATCATCACTCCCCCAAAATCAATAGGAACACACAACAATTGCAAGCAAACATAGATAAGAAAAGAAGCCTAGCATTTGCAACAAACATATGGTTGAGCAACATGTACATGAGGCAACCTAAGAATAGGCACAACCAAAATGATGTGTGTGAGACACGTCAAAGCACTTGAGAAGACTAGTATAAGGATGAGAATTAAGCATCAACATAGCCTTGAGTAAATGAGATACAAGGTGCAAGACATGTCATTCCCACACACATGAAGTTAAGAAGGTCACACACACATCAAGAAAATGGGTTCACAAGCTCACTAATAGCAAACTAAAAATCAAAGCTTGTGACAACCCATGATGAAGATAGGATATAATAGGCTTGTCAAGACAAGCATGAGGACAACAATCTTCACCAAACATGAGTGCACTAAGATGGAAAGAGGTAAGACATGCACTCATTCAACAAATGCTTCCATGGAGCCACCAAAAAGATATAAAAAGTGAATGAAATGGTGGACATGAAAGAATAGGGATATCAACTAGAGATGTAACTGAAGGATGTACACATAAAATAGTTACAAAAGGAAGGAATAAGATATCAAAACGAGAGTCATAAAATATACCAATGAGATCTTTGCTTGAAAGCATGGCACATGGCTTAATATAATCTTATTGTACATTAATGAACTCCAAACACACAACCATCAAAGACATCACAACTAGCAACAAGAGATCATTGTTGGGATGCTTTGAGGAAGGAAACAAGTATCACAGGAACGAGTCAAGAAATTCATGCCATGATGGAACCTACACAAGGTTGACCTCATTTCTATATATATGCATGAAGTAAATACTTGTTACCGAGATAGCATTGGTATGAAGTTGTAGATCAATAAAATGTCCAAGATTGGCTCTAATTTCCTCATAGTGCCACCACCTTCATGAATAAGCCAAGCACCCAATGCTTCTCAAATCTACCTAAAACATTTTAAGTACAATATGGTCCCCAAACTTATTGGGTCCGACGTAGTTAGCATAACTACAACACATAGGGTAAAACCACTTAAATATGTGCCTATTGATATGAATTTGAATTTCATGCACATCATAGCTATTAAGAATTTGATGGATTTACCATATATATATATTGGATCAAATAAGGCAAACAAGGCATGTGAATTTACACATAGTAAATATGCATGCATAAGCCTACCAAAATCCAGGGAGATACAAATTGGACAAATGACCACATAACTGTTAATACTTCCAATAACACACTAGTCATTCATGTTGTCCAAAATGAATCAAAGTGACAAATCAACATATGATAGCACACAAAGTTCAACATATAAACCAAGGAAAAAAACAATGAGCATATAAGATATGCATTGCACACATACTCATAGGAATATCCCACTCAAGTAGATATAGGACACTATAAACAATGAGATAACAAACTCTCATATAGAGCAATAAGATGAATTCGAACAAAATGGTATTTCGGGTTATCATTGGGTGTAGAAACCAAATAAGTACATGATCATCTATACTAACACAAGCATAACATGAGAGTTTAGGAATAACCACAATGCTTGGATAGCATAATATTAACATTCCGACTAGATAGATAATCATGAAAAGCAATAATTGGAATAGCTTTAATCAAATGATTTTCCAAATATGGTTTTAAAGATAACCATGGGCAAAACCGCACAGGAATGCCATACGTAAACAAGACATTGCATGCCACGGAGATATAAGATAATCTCAAATATAAATTCTAGGTGGCATCCCTCAATTGTTCATATTAACAAGGATTGTGATATGCACAAAGCATATCACTCCCCCATAATATGATGATCCATGTATTATCCACAAGAAGCAAATGAAACCCAACTAAGGATAATTAATGGATGAGAATTTGAGTTTCAAATGAGCTTTACATACCACATAGTACCTTGATAATATTGCACTAACAATACTAGGTGGTATCCCACATACATACACCTTTAAGGTTTGTGATATCCGTAAAACATAGCACTCCCCCATAATGTGATGATCCAGCCAAGGAAGATTCAACTAATGAAGCAATAAAGGCTTGAAACCACACACGCACAAATATATGAAGTGCATTGTGACCTACACATGCTAGATAACACAAATCAAGCATACTAGGAAGCACAACTATAAAAGCACATGCTAGGTACAAAACCAAAACATGCAAGGGACACAGTAACTTTCAATGTAAACAATGCAAGTACAAGTTACCGCAAAGAGGAGCATTGGATTGATAGATATGATGATAATCCACTTGACTTGGCATTAACCATAACATATGGTGAAAATAGTTTTTCTTCATGAAGTAGCCAAGTCTCCAATGCCCTCCACACACCTATTGATCAAGTTTGAGCTTGATGGTCCCCAACCAAGTTGGGTCCTAAGAAGTTAGTAACAATAGGCTTGGCAACCCAAATGGTCTTGTCCACTTTCAAACTTCTCTGGGAACCCACAAACTTGGCAAACACATTGCCAACAATATCCTTCTTTAGCGAATAATGATTATTGACTATAGGAGGCTTAGATATGTTACCGTTGGAACAAGATGAAGCTATGTGTCCCTTCTTACAGCAAATATAGCAACATGTGCTCCCCTTTCTCTTCTTCTTTACCTTTTCAACTTGGAGAGCATTATCTTGGTTAGGCATGGGAAGAGGCCTTTCATTATCTTGATATTGAACTTGAGGCCACTTCCCTTCATGCTTCACACTTGAAGCCTTCTTCTTCAATGGACAAGATCTCACATGGTGTCCAACATTCTTGCACTTGAAGCAAATAATGTTGGCCGAATTCTTGACTTGATCTCGTCCCTTCTTCTTGTTCTTGGACTTCTTCTTGTTGGAGATGAAATCAAGTCGAATTTTGTCTTGCGGATCCTTTTGCACACTCAAGATATTATCACAATATTTTTCCAAGTCTTTCTTCAAACTGGTGACTTGGGCCTTGAGCTCTTTATTTTCCTCTACAAGTTTAGTATTAACAAAAGAACTAGAGGAAGTAGAAACTTCATTGTTAGAGCAACAAGGCATGGTGAGAAATTCATCACAAGATGTACCAATATCATGTAGAGAGGAATTGCAAGGACTAGCACATGGCAATAAGGCATTTCGAGTAGAAGATGTGCTAATATCCACATGAGACTCACACGATTTTACCTTGGTCCACATAACCTCATGAGCTAATTTAGCCCATCATGAGAGATTATAAGATCCTCATGAGTGCCCGAGAGCTTTTCATAACTTTCTTCCAATTTCCCATAGTTGCTAGTTAGCAAATCAAGTTGAGTCCTTAGGTCAACATTTTCTTTTAATATCGATGCTTCACACAAGATAGAGTTAGTAGCACAAGCATCATTATCAATATGAGAGGAGCATGTAGAAGCTAGAGACTCCGCATGAGTAGCTTGAAGTTCCTCATGAGACTTAGAGAGTTTGATGAGCTCTCGTTTGACCTTCTTGTAGTCAAGGTCAAGGGGCTCAAAATCCTCTTTAAGTTTACAATGCGTAACTTCAATCTCTTCTTTTAAAGACCTCAAGTCACTAAGACATTGATGAGCCATAGCAAGTTCATGTTCAAGTTGTTCACTTTTTGCTTGCTCGTAAAGAAATAAGTCATTAGTTTTTGAAAGCAAGCGAGAACATCTTGGAACCTTTTATAAGTGTTATTTTTAGCTCTACGAAGAGTTTTCCCAATCTCATAGAGATTTTGAGTCAAGACTTCATCATCTTCCTCATTACAACTATCATCATTGTCACTAAGAGAAGATGATACCTCGTCATTACCTCTTGCCATGAGGCACATGTGAATGCAAGGGGTTGATGATCATTCTTTTGGAGAAGAGGGTTCTTTATCAACCAAGCATGCCTCATTTTTCTTGATTTCCTCTACATGGTTAGTTTCACAAATAGAACTAGAGGGAATCACGACATTTCTATCATGGCAAAATGGGAGATCAAGCATATCATCACAAATGAGCTTAACACCATCATCACAAGATATTTCTTCACCCACCATGTCATTACCTTGTGGCATGCCACATGTTGGTGAAGTGCAAGATATTGAAGTGTGCAAGTAATCGGAGGTGGAAGTAATAGAGAGCTCTTCATGATTTAAAAATGTGGAGAACTCCTCCATCAACTCCCCAAATAGAATATTATCTTCATCAAGATTGGACCCACCATATATATCTTCAAGTTTGGTCCAAGTCTCATGAGCCGACTTGCAAGTTGTGACTGCCTTAGACACTTCAAAGGTTAAAGCTTGATGAATGACAAGAGAAGTATCACAATCAAGATACATATCCTCAATAGATGGAGAATGTCCATCCTTAGCAATAGAAATTCCTATAAGAACAATTCGCAAAGCATTTGGACCCATGGCCCGGAAGTGACAAAGCATGCGAATTCTCCATAGGTGATAATTTGTGCCATCCAAATCAAAAGTGTTTTTGTGAACTAGTTCACTAGTCAATATCGTTACTCTCTAGGCGGTGAAGCCTAATAAGGAGAGACCGGGCTCTGATGTCGCCTAGAGGGGGGGGGGTGAATAGGCGTTTTAAAATCTTTTACGGATTTGGCTATATCCTAATGCGAAAATAAACTAAGCGGATACTTTTCAAACACAAATCCTAAATATACTAGGCTCACTAAGTGCACCAACAACTTAGCATAAACAAGATGAGAACAACAGGATATGAGTAAGCACAAGTAAGTCACACAAACTTACTCAGTGTATATCACGAGGTATGGAAATGAATAATACACACAACCACAAGTAAGAAATACAAGCTTACACAAATTGTATCACAATATATGGAATTTAATGATACAAGCAAACTCAAGTAAGTTACACAAACTTACTTGAGCAATATCACAACACATGGAAGTTTATAACACAAGTTAGAAATTCACACTAATCACAATGTATATCAATAGTAGCAAGTATGAATTGCGGAATATGAAGTGTAGGCCTAAATAATCTCTACAAGGAAATGGCCAACACAATATAATCAACCACCACAATATAATGAGGACAACAAGATATAGTGAATGCACGGTCAAATGACCAAAGTCAACCACAAGTAAGGAGTTAGGGTTAGGGATAATCAAAGTCACGGAGACGAGGATGTATCCCGATGTTCACTTCCTTGGAGGGAAGCTAGTCACCGTTAGAGAGGTGGATGTTACCACGAAGGCACACCAACACCACGAAGGCTCACCCTATTCTCCTTGAGATATCACCACGAAGGAAATTCTCAACCACTAGTGGTAGACCTTGAGGCGGCCTCCAAACCTTCACAAACTTTCCGGGGGACAAATCACAAGTTGATTCCTCACCGGAGCACTCCTACCGCCTAGGAGTCTCCAACCACCAAGAGTAACAAGATCAAGGGGGAAATGCTCAAGACTTGCTCAAATCACGAATTGCTTTGGTCACAAGAGGGAGAGGGAGAGGATCTATCTTTTGATTGGAACAACTCTCAAGAACACTCACTAATCTCTCCGGGATCTAAGATTTGGTGTAGGAGAAGTGAGAGGGAGCCACTTGTGTTCTTGGGACGATTTGGGATGAAGTGCTCAACCCTCCCCCGGAGTGGGAGAGGGATATTTATACCCCCAAAGAAAATAGAGCCGTTTCCCGCAGTTGTTGACCTGCCCGGATGATCTGGACGCATACCCGGATGATCCGGGCAATGCCCGGATGATCCGGGAAGGTCAATATACAATGTCGTGAAGTAGATACCCGGATGTCCGGGAACATAGCCGGATGATCCAGGCAATTCCCGGATGATCCAGGTGGGTAGCCGGATAATCTGGCTAGCGAAATAAGCTTCTGTGATGAATTTTACGAATAACCCGGATGATCCGGGAAGGAACCCGGATGATATGGGAGAGGACCCGGATGATCCGGCTAAACCAAACTGCTGCAGCCTAGAAACTGAAATAGGCACAACTTTTACATCCGGACTCCGATTTTGATGATCTTGGGCTCGTTTTGAAGCTACGAAAAAAACCCAGGTCCTCACATAGAGAACCACCCAAGATGAACCAAAATGGAGGATTCAAAATATGCAAAGGTTTTATCATGTATTTGGGTAACCTATTTGGCTTTGGATTTTCTTTGGTATATAGGATATGAGTGGAATTGTGTAGAGAAGATGTTGACTTGAGAAAATCTATCACGAACCCCTTTGATCCCCTCTTAATAGTGTGGGATCCCTATAACTCAAGAATCATAATAGGTCTACACTACATAGCTATCAATAATCCATTCTTGAGTGTATGTGTTCCTTCGGTGTTCATCACTCCACAACACTAACGTCGAAGGAACTAATACCTTTGACTCGAGCCTTTCACTTGAGCTTGAAGTTGAAGTTTCTTCTTGGATCAAGTTGAATGGCAAGACATTGGTGAAGTCTTCAAATAGCTCCCCCATACACAATGTGGAAAGCTTTGCTTTGTATTTATCTTCATGTGTCCATCATGTGATCATCCACAAGCTTCAAGCATGTAGTCCTTCGGGATAGTTATCTTGAACTTGCCCTTGTCAACCATGATCATCAACACTTGATGTCATCCTCTCATAGACACTTGAAATATCTCTCTCGATGCGAGCCCATGAGAATCTCCTCTCAAAAACATTGGCAACACATAGTATGGGTTAGTACACAAAGCGCAATTGACAAATTCTGACCATACCACAAGATCTCACGTGGCACATGATTTGCGCTTGTGTGTTGACCATCTTTGAATTCAATCTTCGATCTTCATCTTGGTCAACCTTAATATTTGCTCCATGATTAATCTTGATGCACAACTACATGTATATGGCATTCATTCCGAATCCATTCAATATCCTTCTTGCATCACCCATGGAACAAACCTTCCTATATAACTTGATGTCATTGTTTCTTCATAGGAATTGTCATTCATTATCAAGTCTCAATGCATATATAGATGTTGATGGATTTCATCCACCAATTCATCCAATATTCTTCATGCATTGCAAATGGAACTTTCCTTCAAATGTATATCTTAGTGCAAACATTTGTCCATTAGGATTGTCATTTAATTACCAAAACCACACATGGGGACTACATGTACTTTCATTGGCCTAATAGAATCTAGCTCTAAATATACTGTTGATCATCAGTACATAATGATCATTATTTATTCAATCAATCTTTGAGAAATTAATGGTTCATCTACTCCACAATTTAGTGCGTTTTGGTTTTATGCTAAAAGTCAGACATCATAAAGGTTGTGCATGTTTATTGACAATTTTTTTTAAAGTACATCATATGATTTATGCTTTCATATGGATTTGATATTGCTTTTTTCTCCAAAAAAATTCAAAGTTAATAAATATTTACTTTAAAAATAATTTATAGGCACTACAGTATGGAACTTAGGGAATATTAGTAACTGTAAACAATGGTGCAGCTTATATCATACATAATTTAAACTTGCAGCCTTATTCTCATGATTATGCGGACATTTCCGAAGGAGAGATGGATGCACACACTCAGAAAACCCTTGAAGAATTGCAGAATGGGCAATGCAACGTGCTTAAGCATATGGCATATCATTGCATGTTATGTGGAAAATATCTGGACCCGGCTTTCGTTAGTATTCTTGAGCACGCCGAAGGAGTTGCCAAAGGCTACCAAATGAAGCATAGTGCGAGGGCAAAACACAAGGCGCTAGCCCAATATATCAGCAATTTGTCGGACAAATAGAAGGTCCAAAGAAGGCGTAA
The DNA here is from genome assembly GCF_018294505.1 of Triticum aestivum. NCBI lineage: Eukaryota > Viridiplantae > Streptophyta > Magnoliopsida > Poales > Poaceae > Triticum > Triticum aestivum. Next base: position 658,713,740 of record NC_057810.1, read on the forward strand.
TGAGAACCAGCATGCCAAAGAATAGATGAATAACCAAAACCCTGAAGAAGTTCTGGTTGGCATAAGTAGTCCTTTGCGGTTGTTGTTTTTTTGAAAATAACAATTAATATTTTAATTATCATAGTTTTTGCAAAAATGTTACATTTATTAAATTTAATCATAAAAATGCATACAGTTCAATTATTGATTTTTTCAAATATTTGTAACCTTGCATCTAATAGTTTACCATTTTATAGGTTAACCATTATTTTCATATATATATTGTGCAGTGCTTAAAATTATTCAAGATCAATTGGTGTACTGAAAGACTCATCCACATGCAATATGAACAGCAGTGTATTTTTAGGGTTTCTTCAAAAGCACACCTGTGGTCATGCTGATCTTTTCTGTTTGGCCAGAATAGGGAAAGCTGCCAAATCTGCATCTGATCCGGCCCAACACTTTGTTCCTTTTGTGGGCCTGTACAAGTGGGAGGCAGACAGAAAAGCGAGCGATGGCCCCAACCCCAACCTCACTCCCGTTCCCAATCCCACCATACTTAGTTCTTTGGAGAGACAGAGAGGCGACGCGGAGGGCGACGGCTAGGGTTTGCCAAACCGTCACCTTGGCCACCCCCATCATTGTCAAATCGACCGAATCTGCCAGGCCACCCACTTCCCCTGCTCTAGCCACGATTCTCCACTTCTTCATGGATAGTAAGGTCCGACAACGACACCTCTTCTCCCCAATCCTGGCTGCGCCACCTGAAGTTCTGGTGGTGTCAGCTTCGAACAAGTCTACTCGAGCCCCATCTAGTACCACTTCATAGGTAAGATTGATCTTCCCTGCCCTTCGCATGTCGATCTGGCCTTAATTTTGCGATCTAGCAGCACCGCGAAGTTAAAATCTGACACTTGCTTGTGTGCATGTTTTGGGTATTCACAAATTTACTGTCAACTAGTAGGTCATATTGCAACAACTAATCTTACCACAAGATAATCTGACATTGTACTGCATAATCATGGTTTTAATTGTTCGTATGGGTAGTAATGGGTAAACACTTCCGTAGCAAGTAAGAGAAAAGGGTGAGTGTTGGCCAGCATACCTTGCTCGTCAACATAGCCTTCACTATGCTATCATCTTGCTTGACAGATGCTATCAAGTACTTTTTCTCCCTGGAAAATGACCCCCCACTACTAGATATAGAAAAAGTATATTCACCGGAGCATACACATGTTCTGGTTTGTTGGGATTGTTTGAAGACTGTGTATATGTATTTTTTGATGCTTAGTTATTAAAAACTAAAAAGGCGAGCACAAAATCTATCCATGAGGAAATTTGTAATGATGGAATGAGGATCAGTTATAGTTTCATGTATTACTCTATGGTAGTATGATGATTAGTGCATATTTTGAAGGATTTGTCAAGTATAGACTGCTCTTGATTGGTGCATGTTTTTGATGATATGTGCACACATGTAATATATTTGGTTGGTTCATATTTTTGATGATTGTTGTTACTGCTTACTTGAATTATGTCAGCCTATCTACGAGATATGGTACGGGCTTGTTGGGGTCAATGAAGATTTGCTGTGAGCTAGTAGTTCACATTGCAACAAATTCCTCACTATTGGATTTTCTACCATTATACTTCATAATCATGATTTTACTTGTTGGTATGGGTAGTAATGAGTAAATAAATAGCAAGTATACAAAAGGGTGACTGTTGGTCAGCACACCTTGCTCGTTCTCATAGCCTTCACTATGATGTCATCTTGCTTGAGAGATGCTATCATGTCCTTATTCTCACTGGAAATTGGAAAATTAACCTCCACAGCTACCTCTAAAAATGTTATGTACAGCAGCAAATACATTATTTGTTTTGTTGGGACAATTTAAATACTTTATATTTATTACCTGATGGTACCACACAACAGCCCATCAAGAAATGTGCAGTGATCAAAGGCAGATCAGTTATAGTTTCACGTATTGCTCAATGAGAGCAGTCAATCATCACTGCAAAAAAAGACACATCCGTGACATCCGTAACATCACGTATTACTTCAGAACTCTGTGCTATAATTTGTGGGCCCTAGCCACCAAGGCATGTCCCGTGCAACGCACGCAAACTGGACCCACACCATGCACGCACGCATGGCCACATAGACAACCACCATTCAACCTTGACAATGTACAGAAGACGCATGCGCACTCATTAGTCATCTAGCCCCCCAGCCATGCACACCTAGCCACCTAAACTCAAACCATGCACTGTTTGCCAGGTTGACCCACACCATACATCCAGTATTGACCCCACAGCGGTTCGTTGGACCTTCGACGAGTCCCTCCCATTGGTATGCCAGGCATGCCAAAGAGACACGCGGCTACACATATTGCACACCGAGATCCGACATCATTCACTAGTGCTAGCAAACCTGTCCACATGACCATCTCTGTGCATGGTGGACACAAGCTCGTTGTTTGGATCGAGAAGGCTAGTGGCGCATGTTTTGGCCCAGTTGGCTAGGGGTGCATGATATGGGTCCAGATGAAACATATGGCATTGCGTGGATCAACATTCCCCTCCTCAGTACCGAACATCGGATATATGGCAGACGAATCCGCACGGTTGCTGATGAAGTTTTGTCACATCCATTTGTCATTCCATTGATTGTAAAGTTTTAGAACATATTTTAGGACAAATATAAAACATGACACGTGCATATGAAACAAGCCTACAAATGCAGTTGTCCCACTGTATGACTTTGTTGCGTGTAATGAGGGAGCAGTTGCATTACACAATTATTTGAAGGGAAGTTGCATTATTCCTAAATCATGGTTGTGCACGATTGGGCTATTCATTTTAGTGAGAAGTTGCGTTTTGACGTGGCAGACGTGGTGGTGTGAATGACGCACGGGGAGGTGTGAACGTGGCAACAAATGCGTTTGACTACCAAGGACTAAATCGGCGGCTCCGCTTCCCCACAGCATGCCCCGCTTCCCCATAGCATTAATCTCATCGTCGCCCCCCTCTTCTCGTCCTCTTCTCCATCCACAAATCCACAAATAGGAGGGTTTTCTCCTCCCATGCCTCACCACTCGTTGTGCCCTTCCCGCCGCTGCTCTCTTCCCGCCGCTACACCTCCGCCGTCGAGATGCCCAAGTGCACCATGGGAGGGAGGGCCGACGCCAGGGCTGACGCCATGGCGCACGAAGCATCCAAGCCCCGTGCGAAGCTGCACATGGAGAAACCCGTCCCTGCCGGCGAGGGGTCCAGCCGGTAGCAGGGCGGCCTTGACGTCGTCGACCACGTCCAGGCTCATTGTGAGCGCTCCTCTGCCATGCCATATGCCTCCTCTGCCGCAGCCCGTGGTCAACGTCGACGACGATGATGAGGAACAAGAGGTCAGTCATATTTTTGGAAATACCCTAGGTTTCCTTGTTCAGTCCTTTATCTATTTTTGTGCATGGCTAGGGTTTCTGCTTTTCTTCCATCGATGAAATCCGTACCTAGGTTCGTTAGATCCGTTAGATGTCAGGGCGGATCAACATGGGTGCATGGGTATGGGGGTCGACTCCTCATTGTATAGGTTATCTTGTTTTTAAGATCTACCAACCACTCCGATCCCATGGCTCTCGTGCATCCAGAATGTGTTGATGCCAAATTTTAAGATAGATTTACCAACCACCCAAAATTTCTTATATATGGTTATTTTATTGCTAAATGGAGTAAAAGTGGTGTAGTTTGTGCACTAAACTTCATGTCAATTTGCATGAAACTAGCCTTTCACGCTTAATCCAACAAACAATTTTTTTATCGTTCAATTTTCTCAACACCAATTGCTTGATTCCTGGAGTCCAATTACCATAGGCTGTCACTTATTATCAGAATTCATAATAATTACTTTGCCTAGAACGTTGAATGGTTCAGGAACATTGATGGGTGGGGTATCGATCAACAGGGGAAACTTCCACGACGATAACATGGGGACTTTCAATATCCAATATCATAAGCACACAAAATTCTAACCCTAAATAGATACAGCTCATTAGCTATTTTATCTAGTCATGCATGTAAGTTATAAGTCATTTTTTGCATTAGTACATCTGTATGTTGCTTTGCCATGTTACATCATCAGTTCATGTATTTTTACGTAACAAGTGAATTTTGTTGCACTAAAGGGTTGTTTGGTTTGTGACTAACTTTTCCAAAGATTGCCACACCTAAGGTTAGGAAAGTTTGACCAACTTAAGTCAGTGTTTGGTTCCAGCCACACCTTAGGCAAGCCACACTTGGGTCCGACATGGCATACACACAAAAAGTGAGGCAAGATTCCCTTAGGCTTGCCAACTTGTGGCTCTCATTTTGATGAACTAAATTTAGGCAAGCTGGAAAAAATGTGTGGAAAAATGTGGCATTGCTAGTGCTCTCTTCGATATGTATGGTTGATCCTTCATTTTTTTACTATATGGTACTATCCCAATTAGTTGCTTATGTAACAACTAATAAGTTATGCATGTATTTTTTTCAACATCATTTGAAGATATTTTAAGTTGTCATTAATTACATTATGTTTCATAGACTCTGTGCCAGCTGAATTCTCATATTAAATATACTTAGGCAACATTTTGTACTATATGTAGGTCCTAAGTGACGCCGTCGACAGCGACCCCGAAACATAGAGGATCTATAGGAGGCAGAAGGTGAGGGAGCTGGACAGTGGTGAGCTCAACAAAAGTGTGAGGCCTAGATTCAGGAGGGGGCCTACGGATGCCCTTACTGCAACAAAGTGATGAAAGGCAGCATGACGCATGCCATTCAGCATGCACTCAGAACATCCCAAGGCAGCATCAAGAATGGCTACGCTTTCAGGGTGAAGCACGCCGCATATGCCGAGTACTTGATGAGGCTTTAGGAAAGTGCGCACCCTCGCAGCTAGAACTGACGTTCTTTTGGTTTTAACTATGCTAAGTACTACCCTATGCTATACTTTGTTGGTGAATGTTTATGGTTGAACTATGTGCACCAGTACTGCTACGTGGTGCTTGCTTTTGTATATATGGAAGCGTTGAACTAAGGTAGACCTATGTTAATTGGTGTATGGTTTGGCATCTCTGCTTCTTAAACTCGTGCTCATTAATCATCGGCTCGTTGAGATTAAGTAGCATAAAACCCTTATTGGCTAGGTTCGTTTGAAGCTAGTTAAGCTTGTGAGCGCTCGTTAACAGATTCTGATGTGTTACGGTATACATGATGAGTGTGTACATGTGGTTTTTAAGAAAGAAGATGGTGACTCAAAAAGGAAATGCACTAGTTTGCTGCCTAAGGTGTTGATCCAAGTAGTACAAGAACCATCGTGTTGGTTGTGGCGTGGCTACATGATGATCACAAAGTCTCGATCAAAGTAATACTAGATCACTTAATGACAATTTGATCTGATGTTTCACAAGTCTTGAGCACTAGGGTTTATGTACACAATTTTCAATCCCCAACCCATTCACCCCGAACACGATCTTTGGATTGCATCATGTAGATGTACAAAATCTAGTTCCTAGCTCCTGCCCCAAGCGCCTACGCTTGTGATTTTTTTTTCAGGATCATAATTAAGCGCCTAAATAAGCGCCGCTACATTGAAGGTGCCCAACACCCACCAATCAATTTTTCTCACAAGTATTTCTGCTATAGTAGGTAACTACCAATTACTTCCCGCATCTCTCCCCCAAGGATATGCTCTAAAACCATCGCCGCCGCTCACACGCCCACCTCCCTGCCGCCGGATATGAAGAGGTCAATTGGCCGATGTGACAGATCATGGCCATGGACGTGGGGGGCCTATCATGGGCGTCGTCGTGACATATCATGGACTTGCGGGGCTAACCACCAATGTCGTCGTCCATCGCATGGATCGGGATCCCCAGGAGAAAGCTTTGGACTAGTCGGTCTCCGACCCAGAGAAGCATCATGTCAACGAGGAGGTGCACTACTCCGTCATTGATCACAAGCAGCAGCACATGCACGGCATGGACTGGAATTCCGTTACGGTAAGCTTAATTTTTTTAACCCTAGATATGTCTTCAAGTTTAAGGTTAGAGGTTAATCATTAAACCATCAATACGTTGTTGAATTGGCATAATATAATCTAGCTCTAAATATACTATTGATCATCAGTACATAATGATCACTATTTATTCAATCAATCTTTGAGAAATTAATGGTTCATCCACTCCATAATTTAGTGCGTTTTGGTTTTATGCTAAAAGTCAGACATCATACAGGTTGTGCATGTTTATTGACAATTTTTTTAAAGTACATCATATGATTTATGCTTTCATATGGATTTGATATTGCTTTTTTCTCCAAAAAATTTCAAAGTTAATAAATATTTACTTTAAAAATAATTTATAGGCACTACAGTATGGAACTTAGGGAATATTAGTAACTGTAAACAATGGTGCAGCTTATATTATACATAATTTAAACTTGCAACCTTATTCTCATGATTGTGCGGACATTTCCGAAGGAGAGATGGATGCACACACTCAGAAAACCCTTGAAGGATTGCAAAATGGGCAATGCAACATGCTTAAGCATATGGCGTATCATTGCGCGTTATGTGGAAAATATCTGGACCCGGCTTTCGTTAGTATTCTTGAGCACGCAGAAGGAGTTGCCAAAGGCTACCAAATGAAGCATAGTGTGAGGGCGAAACACAAGGCGCTAACCCAATATATCAGGAACTTGTCAGACAAATAGAAGGTCCGAAGAAGGCGTAATGAGAACCAGCATGCCAAAGAATAGATGAATAACCAAAACCCTGAAGAAGTTCTGGTTGGCATAAGTAGTCCTTTGCGGTTGTTGTTTTTTGGAAAATACCAATTAATATTTTAATTATCATAGTTTTTGCAAAAATGTTACATTTATTAAACTTAATCAGAAAAATGCATACAATTCAATATTGATTTTTTCAAATATTTGTAACCTTGCGTCTAATAGTTTACCATTTTATTGGTTAACCATTATTTTCATATATATACTGTGCAGTGCTTAAAATTATTCAAGATCAATTGGTGTACTACAAGACTCATCCACATGCAATATGAACAGCAGTGTATTTTTATGGTTTCTTCAAAAGCACACCTATGGTCATGTTGATCTTTTCTGTTTGGCCAGAATTGGGAAAGCTGCCAAATCTGCATCTGGTTCGGCCCAACACTTTGTTCCTTTTGTGGGCCTGTACAAGTGGGAGGCAGACAGAAAAGCGAGCGATGGCCCCAACCCCAACCCCACTCCCATTCCCAATCGCACCATACTTAGTTCTTTGCAGAGACAGAGAGGCAACGCGGAGGGCAACGGCTAGGGTTTGCCAAGCCGTCACCTTGGCCACCCCCATCGTTGTCAAATCGGCCGAATCCGCGAGGCCACCCACTCCCCCTGCTCTGGCCATGATTCTCCACTTTTTCGTGGACAGTAAGGTCCGACAATGACACCACTTCTTCCCAATCTTGGCTGCGCCGCCTGAAGCTCCGGTGGTGTCAGCTTCGAACAAGTCTACTCCAGCCCCATCTAGTACCACTTCATAGGTAAGATTGATCTTCCCTGCCCTTCGCATGTCGATCTGGCCTTAATTTTGCGATCTAGCAGGCACCGCCGAAGTTAATATCTGACACTTGCTTGTGTGCATGTTTCGGGTATTCACAGATTTACTGTCAACTAGTAGGTCATATTGCAACAACTAATCTTACCACAAGATAATCTGACAATGTACTGCATAATGATGGTTTTAATTGTTCGTATGGGTAGTAATGGGTAAACACTTCCGTAGCAAGTAAGAGAAAAGGGTGAGTGTTGGCCAGCATACCTTGCTCATCAACATAGCCTTCACTATGCTATCATCTTGCTTGACAGATGCTATCAAGTACTTTTTCTCCCTGGAAAATGACCCCCCACACACACTACTAGATATAGAAAAAGTATATTCACTGGAGCATACACATGTTCTGGTTTGTTGGGATTATTTGAAGACTGTGTATATGTATTTGTTGATGCTTCGTTATTAAAAACTAAAAGGCAAGCACAAAATCTGTCCGTGAGGAAATTTGTAATGATGGAATGAGGATCAGTTATAGTTTCATGTATTACTCTATGGTAGTATGATGATTAGTGCATATTTTGAAGGATTTGTCAAGTATAGACTGCTCTTGATTGGTGCATGTTTTTGATGATATGTGCACAGATGTAATATATTTGGTTGGTGCATATTTTTGATGATTGTTGTTACTGCTTACTTGAATTATGTCAGCCTATCTCCAAGATATGGTATGGGTTTGTTGGGGTCAATGAAGATTTGTTGTGAGCTAGTAGTTCACATTGCAACAAATTCCTCACTATTGGATTTTCTACCATTATACTTCATAATCATGATTTTACTTGTTGGTATGGGTAGTAATGAGTAAATAAATAGCAAGTATACAAAAGGGTGACTGTTGGTCAGCACACCTTGCTCGTTCTCATAGCCTTCACTATGATGTCATCTTGCTTGAGAGATGCTATCATGTCCTTATTCTCACTGGAAATTGGAAAATTAACCTCCACAGCTACCTCTAAAAATGTTATGTACAACAGCAAATGCATTATTTGTTTTGTTGGGACAATTTAAAGACTTTATATTTATTACCTGATGGTACCACACAACAACCCATCAGGAAATGTGCAGTGATCAAAGGCAGATCAGTTATAGTTTCACATATTGCTCAATGAGAGCAGTCAATCATCACTACAAAAAAAAGACACATCCGTGACATTTTGGGCCGACGGAAAAAAATCCTGTCATACTTATGACACTTCTATGACGATAATTGTGACAAAACCCGGTATCATCATAGAAGTGGTGGGCTCCTACTTCTATGACAAAAAATCATGAAAGAAAATGGGATTTTCGTCCTGGGCGGGTCGGAGACGCAGCTGCATGACATTCTTTGGGCCGTCCATGACGGAAAACACCATGGTAGAAGCAAGGGCGAGGAAAATTTCGGGGAGATCCCGGTTACGGTGGGTGGTCGGGGGCCGAGCGATGCGCGTTTCTCTCATACACGTACGCGCGTGTGTGCGAGGCATTGGCTCTAACTGAACCCGAGCGAGGCGTTGGGCTCTAACTGAACCCGAGCGATTGCACTGTAGGCTACGCGTTACTGAACCCAATAGAGTGATTCCTTCGCTACCGCTGCTAACTGAAGCCGATCGATGTTGTCTCTGGATGAACAGTGAGCGTTGCGGGGGGGGGGGTTGGATGAACAGTGAGCAGTGGGGGTAGATGAACAAGACCCCATGGCGTTGTCTCTGGATGAATAGGACCCCGATCAATCGAGCCGGTGGAGTAGCGCGTGGTGGAGGCTGGATGAACAGGAGTCCGTGGAGGCTGGAGGAGGTCGACGGTGGATAAACAGTAGCCCGTGGAGGCTAGAGGAGGTCGATGGTGGAGATGAACAGTATCCCGTGGAGTCCTGTTTTGTGGTATGCCACACCCCTCTCGATGAACAGGACCCCCATTTCGACTGTAGCGCTCCAACACAAGTCCGTTTCGTCCGTTTTGCGGTACGTCACACCCCTCCCGATTAACAGGACCCCATTTCGACCGTAGGAGGTCCGTTTCCTCCATTTTGCGGTACGCCAGACCCCTCCCGATGAACAGGATCCTGTTTCGAACATGGCCGGTCGAACACAAGGATGTTTCCTCCATTCTGCGGTACGTTAGGCCTCGTTTCCATCGCCTGTTCCATCCATGCCGGTGGGCTCCCACGCGTTTCGTTGCCTCCCAATGAACATGACGCATTTCGTTGCCTCCCCATGAACACGAGGCATTCCGTTGCCTCCCCATGAACACGACGCATTTCGTTGCCTCCCCATGAACACGACGATGACGCAGTTTCTCCATTCGGACCTAGCCATGTACACGAGCCCTGGCCGTACGTATGCGCGAGTAGGCGTTCGAGACCCCGCCCGTATGTACGTACGTGGACGAAATTACTTTCTGGCACCCTAGCCGTTGTATGTACGTGTACATGCTACGTGCGCGCCTCTACTATGACACGTGCGCACCACTACGTTGACCAGTATGTACGTACACATTCGCGACCAGAATGACAACGCTACGTACGCTTCGACCAGGTGGGTCCCGACTGTTAGGCAATTCCTTGCATGCGAAGATGTAGCTATTGGGTCCCAGCAGTCAGGGGGGCGAATCATTTTTTTTTGCCCGGACACACTTAATTGCATGCGAAGATGTAGCTGGTGGGTCCCAGCAGTCAGGGGGCGAATCATTTTTTTTGCCCGTAATATGGACGCACTTCCTTGCGTGCGAAGATGTAGCTAGTAGCTCCCAGCAGTCAGGGGGAAACATTTTTTCCCGAAATACGATGGCCTGTCCAGTGGGTCCCTGTTGTCAGGTGGAGGAATCATTATTTTCCGCGTAATAAGGAGGCACTTCCTTGCTACGGCCGTGGACCCAGCTGTCAGCCTCTCCATGTACAGTCCATGTCCGATGGAAGTCGTTCCTTGATCACGTTGACCACGCCGCACTGAGAGCACCAGGGCGGTGGACGACGGCGAGGCCTAGGAGGGGGACGACATGGAGCCAAGGAAGAAGCGGTAGTGGAAGCCCACACGGAGAGGAGTACGAGGGTCCACTGGTTCGGCTGCATTGTGAGGCTGCCGTCGCCACAGGGCCTGGCCAGTGGTGGGAATAGTAGGGGGCGCTGAGGCCTTCGCAGCAGCACAGACGGCCACGGGATGCAGGAGCATGCATCACAACCCGGTGCTACTTTGGCGGCTGGAGGAAGAAGACTAGAGGTTGAAGAAGCACTACGGCCGTTGGATGGACATCGTACGGTCACTGGAGCTAGAATCGTTCATATTGACTAAGTTCACAAAGCCCTCCGTCCCCATCAACTTAGTAGGCCCACAAGTCAGCCTCCCACCAAGGTGGGTCCCAGCTAGCAGGGGTAGTATTCATTTCTTTGTGCGTAATAAGAAGGTACTTCCGGTGGGTCCGAGCTGACAGCAGGGGGGACGTTTTTTCGCGAAATATGATGGCCCATCTGGTGGGTCCCAGCAGTCAGGGGGGAACATTTTTTTGCGAAATAAGGTGGCCAGTCCGATGGGTCCCTGCTGTCAGGTGGAGGAATAATTATTTTGCACGTAATAAGGAGGAACTTCCTTGCGGCCGCCTGGACCCAGTTGTCAGCCTCTCCATGTACAGTACTCTTCCGATGGAAGTCGGTCGTTGACCACATTGACCACGCCGCACCGAGAGCACCAGGGCGGTGGACGAGGCGAGGCCTAAGAAGGGGATGACGCAGAGCCGGGGAAGATGTAGCAGTGGAAGCCCACGCGAAGAGGAGTACGAGGGTTCACTGGTTCGGCTGCGGTCACCGCAGAATAACAGGGGGTGTGGGTGAGTAGAGGGATGGCCTGGCCAGCGGTGGGAGTAGTACGGGGCGGTGAGGCCTCCGCGGCATCACAGCCGGCTACGGGAGGTAGGAGCTCGCGGCATCACCGGTGCTGCTTTGGGCGGCTGGAGCAAGAAGACCAGAGGTTCAAGAAGCACTACGGCCGTTGGATGGACATCGTACAATCACTGCAGCTAGAATCGTTTATATTGACTAAGTTGACAAAGCCCTTGGTACGCGTCAACTTAGTAGGCCCACAGCTCAGATTTGGCAGAGAACATATAACCCATTTGCGATTTGTAAGAATGTACGTCCCTTTTTTTAATTCTAATGGAACTTACTATAGCCCATTTACAGTTTGTTAAAAGTACAGCCCAACTTCTAGCTAGGACAATGATTAATAATTTCAATCAACCGCTCAAAACAGAATTCAAAAAAAATTCCCACATTTTGATGGGATCCAAAATTTCTAGTCAGCTTAAATATAATTTCAAAATAAAGTTGTATTACGTTAAAATCCTACGAAATATTGCGCGTGCAACAAGCAATGAAATTAAAATTTTCAAATTCCAAAAATAATATATTTTTTAAACTAATTACGTGTTTGGTGCATAGTTACTGCCCAGTTATTACAATTACATCCCTTTTATTATTTCTTAAATTCCATTTTCTTGTTAAGCCTAATGCATACCTCCTAGGAAAGTTTGCAGCCCAGCGGGGCGGAGAATAACAAGTTGACCCGGATATTGTGTACACTTGTCGGCCCAGTTGCATTGCTGATGTTGAAAAAAAAGGCCTGTGTAGTACAGTACAACCTAACATGGCTACTCAGCCCACATTCAGCGATGCCGGAAAGGCCCAAACAAGGCTTCTATACAGCTTTTTGAAGTCATTGAACTCAATTAATAACTTAAGAAATAAGTTAGATTACAATGGAACTTAATTAAAAGATGTCACGAGCAAATAAAAACGGGTCCCACTTGTGTGTGTGTGCGTGTGGGTGTGCGTGTGTGTGTGTGTGAGAGAGAGAGACCCATCGGTCGATGCTCATAAATACATCTTTCAGCCATATGCATTGCTGATGCTCAGTAAAAACTTATATAGTTCACACAATCATATAGAACATCATAGCACACTGAACTTGCATACAAAAATTTCACGCAGGCGGCACAATCAGCATGGAAGCAGTGGATCGCTACGGGTAGGCCTATGTTGAAACCAACGAATTCGTACATAATGGTTCATCGTCTTTATCAATGACGGGGAGATATCTTGAATGCTATGCAAAGAAAACAGACAGACAACACAATAAGTTCTGCTAGCACATTAAGTTGACGTATAGCCCTTTCTAAAAAAAGTTCAAGTACAAAATTAGAACAGGTCACAATCAAATGTACTGGCATATTAGTGCTTCACACCCATAGCTCGGATTTAACTAGTATCTGACAAGATTCAGTTGTTACCACAAATTAGAGCACATCCAGGTAGCCAGCCCTGCCTCTTCTCCCAAAGAAGCAGTGGCCTCCACCGCGCGATGGAGTAGGCCCTGTGCCATCCATCCTTCCGAGCAACATGGGGAAATCTGACGTTGACTCCTGTAATGGACGTCGTCGACGGACCCTGGCACCAGCGGTGGCGGCAGGACTTCGATTGATGGATTGACTACTTCTTTGACATGCACGAACACTCAATACAGGTACATCAATAACGTGGTCCGCGGCGGCCTTGGTGGCGACGAATAGTACAACCCCGGATCCTACACCGGTATCTCAACACCAATCACCTTCGGTATGGTGGACGGCTTCTTCATCCTTGCCATAACCGTCAGAGCCCAGCTGTCTAGAGGAACAAACATACTTATGGGCTCACCTCCAAGGTCGTTGATAAGCTCGTTCATGGACTCGCTATTCCAAGCACGTTGAGGCATGCCGTCAATGGTAAGAGTTGTTAAAAACTCAAGCTCAGAGGGCACCGAGCCCCATCCTGGTTGCCACCGAGCAAAGCTCACCTGCGCGCCATCGCAGACCAAACGCCAGGAATATTCGAACACACGACTGCAGTCGAAAGTTGTCCGAAACCTGACAAAGAAATCAGCCGGTGGCGGACAGACTTTGACGAGCAAGTCACTTATTTGGATGTTGTGCGCAATGCCAAGAGCTTTGACAAGGTCGTCCAGCGAGACGGGAGGCCGGTCGACGTTGATGGTTACCATCAGCACTTTGCCGGCAAACTGGTCGTCAAGCGCTGCCATGCCACTGTTGAGCGACTGCATGCAGCGACCGAAGGCAGGACGGAGAGATCCGCGTTGACCGGTGACATGATAGTGCGCTTGAGTACTGGGAGTACAGGAGGGGATTTGGGGGAACTAGAGTAGGAATCGAGATTCGAGAGGTGGGGGAGGGGCGGGAGACTGGGGATCAAAAGGTAGCATGAATTTCGAGCACGCGCCAATATGCTCTCGGTGCGCAAGCGCACGAAAACACCGGTGGAGCCCACATGTCAGCCTAAGAGTCCTTATTCTTTCTTTTTTGGAGAGCCCGACCTTTTTTTAGGATCTTTTGAGAGCTCGGCCTGAGAGCCATAATTGACCTGTTTGGCATTGCATTACTACTCGACACATATTCAATGACACCTCACTGGCCCAAACAAGTGTACATCTTCGAAAAGACACTCAGCTCAAATTATATAACTTTAAAAAAGGAGATATACTCTGAACACTGGAGAATGGTGATGCCCTTATTTAGCCCACCAGTAGTTTGAGACAATAAACAATTCGAAACAACGATGTATACAACATTCAAACACTGACTAGTGACTACTACTGACATAAACAGCAAGACATGATAGTTCATAAGAAGTCTTGCTACACCACCAAAACGCACCCATCTGCAGCGCTCAGACTCTCGTGATCCAGACGAGAATGACGTTCTAAACAGAAGCAACTATTACATAGTAGGAGTGACATAGACGAGGATGACCAAATGACAAGGAATATGCATAACAAAAGAAACAACTACCCATCCAGAACCAGGAGCAAAGACAACAAAGTCATTCGAAGAGATGATCCAACACCATCATAATTTGCAGCCCCACTTCAGCGACCAGTGATCCGGAGACACCAGTACTCCACCCTTTCGATGCACTAGCCCAATTACCTATCAACCTGAAGGCTTGAACCACATCACTGCCTGTCGTAATTGATACATCCATGGATCAAAGTTAATCCGGATGCCTTTGTCATTCTCACCTTCTTTTGGCTGCAGGCTGTATCGTTGACAATCAGGGGAGTTTGCTCTCGAACTCCTTGGGCTCCCCATGTAGACACAGTTTTCCATAGCAAACAGAGCCTCTCGGCCATCAAGGTCCTTGCCAACGGTGATCTCCTGGTTAATCGGATAATTGAGTCTGAGAAACAGAGAGTGTGAACCAAGGATGTTTACCCACCTCCAACTAAAAAAATCCTAAAGGCCCCAACAAGCTGGTATCCCGCTCATAGACGTAACAGCCATTGTCCGGATACTCACGTATTACACAGTGCTTGTATACAGTGGGTTTTTTGCAATATAACTTTTCCGGCTCATGTGTCTGAATAATCATCAGTCTTTTGTTGTCGTCTAATCGAGAGAGGAACCAATTGTGATTCCCTGTTTTTGGCAAAGGTGGTGTGATTACAAAGGGAAATAACTATAGGGACACTGCATCATATCAAAAAGGACGGGCATTGTAATGTAAGATCGTCATTATTCAGAGTATGAGTAGGATAATGCAAGAAACTGCATTGATATGTCCCCGTTGGAACTGGGTGGAAACTACAGGGAAATGTATACTGGGTTCGAAAATATAGAAGTGCCATGCACGGTTATACTCATGTTATCTCGCAGTCGATTCTTCACAGGAAAGTACCATGTCATGAATGTTATGTAATCATGTTCTATTCTCACAAACAAATTCTTCAAGGTAACTAACAGACCATGCATTGTTATATACTCGTGTTTTGTGGGCAAATTTTTTGTGAGGATATTATTCTAGCCAATGATTGCTGAAGGGCGAATATAGGTATGTACACATGGTAGGCATTGCAGGATTTCACTACTTCCAAATATAGTGTTCTCCATATGCACATTTACTTCCCTAATGTATGATTAGATGAAACCAACAATGTGGTGCATGTTTCTACATCATGAAAATGAGGAAACTAACATGGCCATTGATACACACTCATATTTAGTAGTAGTATATAGATTACTATAAAATAAGGATAATATCCATATATTCCTAACCGTTTGATCATTCAGAGTACAAATTGGCTGTAATGACATGGTCACAATCGCATGAATTAACTCATTCCAAATATAGCTGATTTACGGTGTCTCTAATACATTGCCATAGTTCTACTCAAATTCTGCTCAAATAGGGATATACCAATCATCACAAAAAGTTCAAACAGTGTCATGGCATCATCATTAACATGAGATGGAAACAACTTACACGCGTCGTCCGAGCAATACGTGGTGCCATCTGCTTTGTCGATCGCATAGATGATGCCATTGTGTTCAATAGCATCACCGACGTGTGTATCAGCTTTGACGATGATCCATTGCGAGCTGAGTTGTCTCCAGCTAAAGAAGGCACCGGCGTAAAGATAGGCGAGTCCACGGTCAGACAAGGCAATTAGCTTGAAGTCTGCGTAATTTGCATGTCGTGTGGGCACTTGGCATATTATAATCTTCTGCAAAATAAGGTCCGTCCAACTGACATGGTAATCTAGATGACTTGGACCGCGATGGTAAAACTCTATATAATCCAAAGGAGGAAGGATAATCTCATGGGAGGTCTAGAAGTTCACGAGCCCCAACTTTTTACCGTCTTCTCTGAAGGCAGCCATCCAGTGGGAGTTCATGCCGACCTAGTACATACCTGCCAAGAAGTTTTGGGCGATAGTGATCGGATCGAAGTCGAGGGAAATGATGTACGGCGACCCACTACATACCTGCAAACAAGTTTCGGCTAATGGAGAACGGATTAAAGTCGAGGGGCATCATGTACACCTCCGTATCATGGTGAGCCAATCTTGCAAGACCAGATAGCAGCAATCAGGGTGTCTTGAAAAGCTTAGGTCTCACTTTGACGATGGCCATGTGCATGTCCCTCGAGCATGCAGCCAGCCGCAGGGCGCTCAACATATCCATACACGAACAACAGAGGTCGAGGATGTCACTGGGGAGATTGCTCCAATCGCGGCTCATATGGATGATGCGCCATTCGCATTCGGCTATGGTGGAGTTTGGAAGGTGCGGGTTCTTGGGGGCTTGATTTACGGGGGAGAAGGCTGCCGGTGCTGGAGCGGCTAGCAAGGGAATAGTGGTACTAGGGGAGGCGAGCGAGGCGACGGTACACGGGGGCACAGTGAGATGGAGATGGAGACGGAGAAGGAGATGGAGATGGAGTGGTGCTATGGGAGGGGAGAGGGAGACGAGGCGAGGCGACAATGTGTTGTACAGTAGCGGTGACAGACTGCACAGTGCATAGGGTGAGGCTGACTTTGGTAACCCGAACACGCCGCCTAGACTAGTGTCAGGCGCAGGGTGTTGTCGCTTCACTGTGAGGACCGGATGAATAGTATTTTGACCATCAAGTGTACCACAGTTGTACTACTACTAGTAGTAGTAGGAACATGAGTACTCCAGTATTGTATAGCGGAAATAGGTCTCCCGTGCTAGCATGCCTATTCACTTCATCGTTCAGGTATCATCCATATTGCGAGCAGAACCAAATTCTCGTGCATGCCCAATCAACGCCCTCGCGTGATGCATGCAGTGGTTGTTCTGGTGCATCAAGGACGGCATGCAGATAGTTCCACACTTGAGAAGAGGGAAAACGGAAAGGTAGAACGCGGCAGCAGAGGAAGAGAACGCTGGCTAATGAGGTTGGGAGGGGATCGAGCAGGAAGTTAATGGTCCACGCCTAAAGGTTTTGCGAAAACCTGATTTTCATTAGGTGACTGACTCACCTAAACGTAGGGAGTATTCCTTAACCAGAGAATGTTGTGTCTCCCACTCACGCGCCAATATCCATCTGAACCAGCTACGACACATTTTTATCTGTTTGCATAGGTCCCACCTATCAGGAAGGATGGGCACGTACACGAACAGGTATGACTCATCAGTCTACCCGCATAGCCTTTTCGTTTAGTCTACCTAGCCGTCTAATCAACTGCCTACACGTCGCTTCTCCCATTTACTTCTCCATCGGGAACCAATTTTCCTCGTCTTCTTCACCTCCCCTTCGTCTTCATTTGCATCCAAACCCCACTGCGTTCACATTGTTTTGACCTCTTTAAATAAGCATTTACTACTTCAGTTAGACTAGCCATCTAATCCTAATTCGCCAAACCATAGCCCTCTGTTCCAGTGGTTCCAAATGGATAAAGAGATCGAGATGCAAGTTTTTAGCGTCCAACATATCCTCGTGGAAGGCTCGATGAGCATAGTTGCCACCGTCACCATCCACCCAAGGGTTGTTTGGCAGTGGATCAACAATGTATCCAACTCCCTCGAAAAGGTAGATACGAGGGTCATCGGTCTTGATGCAGAGTACACGAAGCGTGCCACTGGGAAGATCCAACGCGCCGCTGTCCTTTAGCTGTGCCTCGAAGATGATGTTTTGGTGTACCACATCATACACTCACCCTCCATACCAGGTGAGCTTCACGATTTCTTGTCTCAGGAGGACGTATACTTCTGTGGGGCAGCCATCAAAGGGGACAAACAGAAGCTGGAGCCGTACAACCTTGATTTGAAAAGCATCATTGACCTACAAACCAGAATCCGAATTCCTGTAGAAGATTGTGATAAACAGACACCATCCCTATTCGACATAGCAAATTTTGTGCTCGGTACAAATCTTCAAAAGGATGACAAGACGGTGGCATTAAGGTCGTCTGGATGGGAGAATTATCCCTTGACGTACGAGTGGATAAAATATGCTGCCCTTGATGCCCGTGTGAGTTTCGAGATAGCTGCAAGGTCCAAAGAGCTTGTTGCGAAGCCGTCTCCCACAGAAAATTAGAAGAAGAAGAAGAAGAAGAAGAAGAAGAAGAAGAAGAAGAAGAAGGAGGAGGAGGAGAAGGAGGAGGAGAAAAGGCTGCACCAGTAGGAGGGCACTATGGATGGATTAACTATTTCCTCTCTGGTAAAAAAATTATTCCCTCTCGGTGTATATTGATATAGATGGACTATTTCGATGGTGCATGTCTTTGGAACAGAGTAGTAGCGCTGGTCCGCTTGACTATAATTAACTATTTATCCGCATATATAGCTTTCTCTGCTACTCCTTCCAGTGATCGGTATGCAGTGCATGTGTCCATAGACATGACAACTTGTCCATGGAAGTTCAACTACGGTGACCATCAAGTTTCATCTCGCGATTCCCACGATGCAGCTCCAACCCATGGCACCACGTCCCTCGATGTGCGCCTCACCCCTCTCAACCGCACCGCCCCTCTGACTTTGTGTGCATGACATGTGGGCCACCTAAAATGTGGCGAGCATCAAGTTTCTACCACAGCCACATGTGATTCCCACGACGCCGCTCGAACCCATGACACCACACGTCCCCCGACCTGTGGCTCACCCCTCTTGGCCCCACTGCCCCTCTACCTTCAGGAGCATTACATGTGGACCAGTCACCTATCGGGTCCACATGTTATTGACTCAAAGGTAGGTGTAGTAAGACGCTGAAGCTCAGTCCCGACGCCCTTGAGAGGGAAACGTAACTCCTGCGCCAGGGCTTGTGGTGCTACTGCTACACGAACTCGTGCCAAACTCAAGATTTGTTTCTTTACTATACATGCACGCAATGATTTAATGGACATTGTAATCTCAACATGTGATGGGGAGCTCTAAATTTGAATTTGAAACTTATAAAATGAAAAGATTCAAAACAAATAAACTGGGAGAGAGGGAGTATATCATAGGATATGTCCCATACAAAATATGTCCCCTGGTTTGTCACCGCAAGATGAAGTTAGAGAGGAGCACAGCGTCTTCGTACTCGTATGGCAACAAATCGGCCGCAGACAGCATGGTCCACCTTTGACCGCCATGTGCAAGGTTCATGCTATCTTATTCAATCTCACCGTGGTTCCATCGTACCAATTCATGCGGTGGCCCATTGCATGGCTGATCCCAATGTTGGACAAAGGTTCTACGGGAATGGTGTCACCATTGTAAATGTTGTGCGAATTGATGTTGCTACGCTCCCGTACATATGTAAGCCAATCTCCACTCGCACCGAGCCTAACCTGTGAAACAGTGGGTAGGGGGAGAATTAGGAAATGGACACGGAAGTAGTCTTTAGAATGCATTTACTACATGATCAAGCTCATCTTACCTGCTCATCAGAGGAAATCCGAGTGCCCCTCAACGTCGGCATCTCAAGGGGCATCAACTTGCAACTACGACCACGCCATGCTGGAGATACCCCATAGGAAACGTCCTCGTGTGTTCCATGGAACATCAAGATGCATTTGTATGAGTAGTTTATCTTGTGAGAGAAAAGGATGAACGAGGGAAGGCCTCTAGAGATAGAGATAGACACTACTACTACCAATGTGCTGGCCCGTGCGTTGCAATGGATCCAAAGTAGTAGAATAATACTTGTTCACGTGATTGAAATACAAACACTCTAGTTTTGATATACATGTGTCAGCAGACATGACAGCTTGTCCATGGAAGTTGAACCACGGCGACCATCACGTTTCTCGTTTCTACCACTGCCACACCCACACGCGATTCCACGATGCCGCTCCAACCCATGGTACGACGTCCCCCGGCATGGACATGGATCCTCTGACGTGGCTATCACTGCCTTTCCCTGCCTTTCCTTCGCTGACAGGTGGGACCCACGCTTGTGGGTCCCACATGTCAGTGACAAAATGGTAGGATTGTTCACGTCAGGGGATCCTCATCCCCCCGACGTGCCCCTCATCCCTCTCGGCCCCACCGCTCCTCTGCCTTTGTGTGCATGACATGCGGGCCAGCTGAACTACGGCGACCATCAACTTTCTACCACAGACACACCCGATTGGACGTGGTTTGCCTACTCCGCTGTTGTGCTCCGATTCGTACTCCCGCACCATTAAATTTTCATCCAGTGGCTTTGACACATTTCGTCCCGGGCATCAATCCTCGGCTGGAGTACTTCTGTACTACCTGTAGTACCCACCGGTGTGGCCATCTACGCCCCGTAACGCCCTGACACCCAGCTGTGGCACCCTCGCCACGGCCACGCCACCACCGGCTGGTTTATCTTGAACAAGTGAGTCACGAACCACGCCATCACCATGAGAATGACATGTGGGCCAGTCGCATTTAAGTTCCGCATGTCATTGACTCATAGGCCAGGCACTAAGCCACTGAAGTTCGGTCTCATGGGCCCCGAGAGGGAAATGTAACTCCTACGGCAGGCCTTGTGGTGCTCCCGCAGTACGAGCTCGTGCCAAAACTGGAATTTGTTTCTTACTACTACCAACTAGTACTAGTAAGGTACACGTGCATTGCAGGCATGAGATTCTGGTGGTTTGTGCATTATGCTTCTACATGTGGAGTTTTGTAGATTCTACATGTGGCAAAATCTGGTGGAATGTAGATCATATCCAACGGCAAGTAGTGCTCGGATTTGCCATCTTTGTACCGTCGGATTGGCTTCATCCAACGACCAACTTTCAAAGTTATTCACACACTATATAGGGGTATAGATATATAGATGTTTGGTTTGCAGCCTAAGGTTGCCACGCCTAAGCTTAGGCATGACACAATATCTTAGGCATGTGTTTGGTTCATTGCTACACTTGTGGCTTGCCACACTTTTCTAGCTGCATGGTCCACATGTCATAGACTCAACTTCTTGCCAAATCTTGCCACACTTGTGGTGCCCATTTTGTTAGCCACATTTTTTCGTGGCAGACACAGGGGTTGTTTGGTTTTAGGCCTAACAATGCCACACTTTATCATACAATGTTGCCAAACTTGCCTAAGATTAGGGGTTGTTTGGTTAGTAGGGCTGTTTCAATTGTGACTATCTTTGCCACATATTGCCACATGATTTTTGCCACACTTGCCTTAGTTGAGTTGCTTGTTAGCCACACTTTGGCTTTCCTAAGGGAATCTTGCCACATAGTTAAATTCATGACTAACGTTTCCACAACTAAGCTTAGGCAAAGTTATTAGTTCTTCAAAATGAGAGCCACAAGTTGGCAAGCCCAAGGGAATCTTGCCACATTTTGTGTGTGTATGTCATGTGGGGCCTTAGTGTGGCTTGGCCAAGGTGTGGCTTGAACCAAACACTCACCTAAGTTAGTCAAACTTGCCTAACCTTACGTGTAG
The DNA here is from genome assembly GCF_018294505.1 of Triticum aestivum. NCBI lineage: Eukaryota > Viridiplantae > Streptophyta > Magnoliopsida > Poales > Poaceae > Triticum > Triticum aestivum. The sequence goes on from NC_057810.1 coordinate 658,735,548, forward strand.
CAATCTTTGGCAATCTTAGTGGCTGTTTGGTTCCTAGCCACACCTTGCCACACTTTTCCACACCCAACCTTAGGCAAGTTTGACCAAGTTAGGTAGGTGTTTGGTTCTAGCCACCCCTAAGGCAAAGATTCTTTTTATGAGCAGTGAGTCCCACATGTCATTGACAGCAAGGGGCTATTTGGTTCTAGGCCTAGCATTGCCACACATTGCCACACATTTTTGCCAAGCTTGCCTAAGGTTAGTTCATCAAAATGAGAGCCACAAGTTGTCAAGCCTGAGGGAATCTTGCCACATTTTTTATGTGTATGCCATGTGGGGCCCAAGTGTGGCTTGCCTAAGATGTGGTTTGAACCAAACACTCACCTAAGTTGGTCAAAATTGCCTAACTTTAGGTGTGGCAATCTTTGGCAAAGTTAGTCACAAACCAAACATGCCCTATGTTCAACCATGGAGTCTTCTAGATTATACATGTGGCAGAATCTGGTGCATGATATCCAACGGCCAGTAGTGCTCGGATTTTCCATCTTTGTATCATCGGATTGGCTTCATCCAACGACCAACTTTCAAAGTTTTTCACACACTATATAGGGGGTATAGATATAGATGTGTCAGTCCGTTGCAATGGATCCAAAGTATATCTATTTAGTGGAGTGCACTCTAAACACATTATTAATTTATTTTTCTCTAACCTTTCGTGGCCATGCAACCAAGCCACATAAGCTTCATGGGTGCCCCCCACATCAAATTATTCATACTACGTTGATTGAAAAAAAGATAAATCACCCAAAACAAGATCTTCCCATTTTTTGTTCCTACAATGTTGTGTCGTGCATGTACCTACTAGTTGTAAAGTGGTAGTACTAGTAATATAGTATTAGGAGTACAAACTTGGTACTAGTAGGAGTAGTACTAGTACGGAATGCTCCTACTCTATCAACGAGCCCCATCTGACACCAAATTTCCTGGCTTCCGTGCTACAGCTAGATCTTCCCCTTGTTTCTATTTTCCAACCCGGTGGCGGGCGGGGTGCGGTTTGCCAATAGTCGGTTTGCTCAGCGGCGGTCCCACGTGAAAGTGAAAATGCTAGGCAACGCGCCTTCCCTAAGCTATGTGTCGTGCCGGAGGGTCGTGAAGTACTCCCGATTCACGGGCGTGTGGGGGTGCGACGCGAACGTTGCAGGCCTTTTCCTGTTACTAGCAATGTGCACATGTGTTGCGACGGATCCAAAGTACTAGAATAGTAGTACTTGTTCACAAACTTGAAAGAAATCACTCTTGTTTTGATATACTCCTAATATAGTACTCCCTCCGTACCTAAATATTTGTCTTTTTAGATATTTCAAATGGACTATCACATACGGATTACATACACATATTCTAGTGTTTCTAGCAAGATGCCCGCGCGTTGCACGAAGTTGATGGAAAAGGTAAGCACAACTTATAAATTGATGGATGGAGTACTAGTTACAGTGATGCATATAATTAAGCAAAGGGATCGCACATGTCGGTATTGAATGGAACGAGAATGCAACAGCACAATAAGAATTAAGTCCACGATGATGCGATTGTAGTGGTGGTTACACAAGGCAAGAAGAAAGATGGATCCATGAATGTACGACCTCCTCCTCCTCAACTTAGTGCGCGGGCCACCGACCGACGGCTAAGGAGCGGCGGCTTTTGTGGCGAGTTCGAGGTGCTTCTCATCAAAGGCATCCAAGGCTTCCAGCCGGTTGAGGAAGGCCAACGTCGCAGCATCCTCACTGGCCTTGTAGATACCTATGTACATGATTTGCTCGTACACGTGGATGAGTAGGTCGACGAATTCTTCCAGGGCAAGGTGCCTCGTGGCGAGCGCGACCTCTAGGTGGACATTCTTCGTGGCGTCGGCGGGCACTCGCAGGGCCACTAGTGCTTGAAAGAGGTTCCGGCCATGGAGGCCGATTAGGATGGCTGGCAATGAGGAGCCCAGGCGCACGGGCTGGAGGAGGACGGCGATGTCGTCTACGAGCTTCTTGAGGATGGTGAACTTGTTGCTGGTGGCAACGATCATCTGGTCCAACTAAGAGTCGTAGTTGGCATCGACGATGGCCATCCACCAGCCGGTCTCCAACACCATCTGGAGACGATCCTCGGCGCCATGCCGCAGGCCGGCATCATGGACCATCTGGCACAGCCGCTCACGCGCATCGCTGCCATGGGTCTGGAGTGAGCTCTTTTGTGCTTAGTGTAGGTGCTTAGTCTAATGCTTAGGTGTGTACGATGTGGTAGATGCATTGGAATGGAGGGGCGCCTTTATATGAGGGCAATGAGGGCAAACTGCGTTGCATTCACATTATGCAGCCTCTTTTCCTGGACCTCCTCCCATTACTTCCCTCATGCATTAATTGAAGGAGGATGCATTGGTCGTTCAACATTTCGGGAACCGCTACTCCCTCCCTCGTCTGAATTAAAGCCATATCGGGAACTGCACAGCCCGCTGTCAAATCAAATACTCCCTCCGTCTAGGTGAGTATTAAGTCATCTTACGAAAACCAAATAGTAAACACATAGGCGTGGTGCATTAATTCTCAAGTTGTTTCTTATTTTTTGACATAAATAGAGGAATCAACCAATAAGAGATGTGGGGCTTGTATGCTTTTAATGACTTGAGACTATCAAACATGACATGAAGTGGCCAGTTCATTGCACGCAATGATATTAATAAGGGAGTACCTAGAACTCGGCTAGATGAGATATAATTTGGTCTCATTCACTTTGAAAACAAGAACAAATACAACCCACATCAGCACACACGCATCTTATAGAATCATACCCAATGGCTATAAAAGATGAATGCGACCAAATTATATCTCATCTAGATGAGTTCTAGAAAACTATATTAATAATACTTAGTATCATATATTAGTATCATGTAGAACTTTATTTATTGCCATGTATGACACATAGTAATCAACTCTCTCTCTCTTTCTTCATTTAATTCTATGACACCTCATCAAAATTGCCTAGTTGGCATGCATGATATAGCTATGATACTACCATTATAACCAGTCTTAACAAATAAATATTAAGTTCTCTCGTTTTCCTCTCCACCTTGGTCACCTAGACGGAGGCAGGGCAGTTCCGCGTAGTCGGTTCGATAGAGACGTGAGAAGATGAGGGAGTAGGCTGCTGCAAAAGCAGGGCTGTGTGATTTGACAGCGAGTTACTACTGGACAGGTGGGGCCCCGTGATTTGACTTGCCATTATCTTATTAAATGCGGAGCTACGACCGGCGTGAGTCTCCCGATTCCTGACCACCTCCATACAGGTGCCTCTCCCAATGCTTCACCATGTAGTAGAGGCTGGCTCTTGCATGAGAGCCCACTTCTCCACTTTTTCCTTGCCTCTCTTTCCTCCACATATGCAACAATGCCATGTAAAGCACACTATTGTACTTACTTGCTCCTACAGGTGCTAAGCTTGCCACATAGGCATAAAGTCTGATGTGGCAAGTTAATCAAGAAGAGAGAGACTAGTTTGGTGACCCAAGGAAGAATCGGTGCTAAGCGGGTGTACCTAGGTGAAAAGACAATTTTGATTCTATAGCTAATTAAATGAAGCAAACTTAGCAACAAAAAACTAATAAGCACACCATTTCATTGGAAGAGGTCACTCCTTGGCAAATGCAATAAATACTACTCCCTGTGTCCCATAATATAAGAATGTTTTTGGCACTACACTAGTGTCAAAAACATTCTTATATTATGGGACGGAGGGAGTATGAAGAAAGAAATAGAGAGAAGTAAAAAATACACTTATAGCCAACCTTATAGCTAACCTTGTTGTAGTATGAGTGACTAGGTGATGACTATGTATGACATGCCAACATCAGATAGCCTAACACATCGTGTTAAATCTCCAAGGGCGCGACCGCGCGAGCGACGCGACGGTCGTGGTAGGCGCGACCATGATCTGAGATCAAACGATCGCATGCTAAGTTGCGGAAAATTTGTAGAATAACCCTTCAAGATAGGATATTCACCCATGGGTCTAGAATCACGCCATGCAATCGTTCAATATCATATCCAAGGGATCTCGGAAGCCCGTATCATGGGAGAATGGAAAGCCACTACCCTGCCGCTCACACGCTGGCAGTTCGCTCCTACTCGTGTACTCGTCCCCGCACATCCTTTAATACTACGGCGGTTCGCTCCTAGTCATCCCGTCCTTTCACATTATGGCAATTCCACTAATCCTAACCCTCCTCCCAGATCCATGGCGTCCCAAATCTCCATGATCGGCGGTGAGTACAAGGTTAGAACCATCACCGGCGATGAGTTCGACGTCATCTACACCCGTTCTTCCGCGACGGTGAAAGGATGCCTTTCTCGATTCAGATGCATGTTCAAAAACTCAGATGATGAGTGGGTTGCTAGGCTAGATGTTGAGTACACCACAATCTTGGGACGAGAGAAGGATCTAAAGGACGAAGAGAGGAAGAAGCCCGCCATGATCCAGGTTTGCATGCATGACTTATGCTTGGTCTACCACATATGCCATGCCGACGTTGAATGCCTGGATTTTAAGAACTTCCTCGAGAGCAACCTAGTCAAATTCGTACTGTAGACTTTATGAACGACAAAGAACCCCTGGGTCGGATAGGCCTCGTTGTAGGCAACCCCTTCGACCTCCAGAGTAATGGGCTGGTGTCCTCTCGTTAGCCTTCAATGCTGACCCTGGCAGGAGCCATGGTTCATCCTTCGTACCGTAAACTAGAGAAACCTCCATACACGTTTCATCGTTATGCATGGCAGCGGAATGTACTAGATATAGACCACATCCACTATGTTGCAATGAATGGCTACCTTTGTTTCAATATCTACAAGGGTTGGATGAAGAGCAAGAGCCAAGTGTGCGGTTCAAGCAAAGAAGTATCGGCCAAGAGGAAGAGGGACAAGGACGATGTCTAGGACGTGTACGAGGACTCCGAGTAAGGTGGCAGTGTCGTTGCTCATGGTGGTTCTAATGCAGTGTTTATGGGAGTAGTTGCAAAGTTTAATTTCAGGTGTGCTTATTTTAATTTGAGGGGTGTGTTGTGTTGATCCCCCAGCAGAACTATGTTATGTTTCTTCTCGTTACTTTAACTCTTTAGTACTCACATACTAGTATTTCTTACATTTCATCTTTTAGTTGGTATTGTACTACCACATGTTTCTTCACATTATATACGTACAATATATATGGCCAACATCATATAGCCAGCAGTTTAGTTGTCAAAGAATTTCAGCGTGCTTAGTTTTGTCAAAGAATTCCAGGGTGCTTAGTTTTACATGAGGGGTGGGTTGTGCACTTGTGCTTGACACCATTATTGTGACTAGCCTTTTTAATAGTACTATATGCATAATTTGGCGACGAGCGCTCTCTATATGTACCACCTTTTTTTAATTTCACGTTTTGCTCCATGGCGCAATCCATCGATACTACTACTATACAAAAGTGGAGTATATACATTTTTTAAAAGGCTAGAGGGCGGGGCAGTCTAGCTTGGTCGGTTTCACGAGAGGCGAGGGCCTTTTTGATTTGATGGATCATTACTGATGTCAAATTGAATAGTACTGCGCCGCCCGCTGCATGCTCGGCGCCTCCATTAAACCCCTCCTTTAAACGCGCATGCAAACCGAGAATCCTACTCCGGCCACACGTCCGTTCATGAGCGGGCCGGAATTAAACGCAACACCAGCTGAGCTCCTCCCGTCCGCCCTCAGTTTAAACGAGGCCAGACGCCGGCCAAGCTCCTACCGTCCGCCCTCTATTTACACGAGGCCAGACAGACAGCGGGCAAGAATCGCACCCCTCCGCCGCTCCCCCATCTCCTCCTTCACCATTTTCTCCACTCTTTTGATGGCTTCTGAGGAGCCGTTCTCCGGCATATTACCCAGCTGGATGGCCCACCAAGCCCTCCAGATACGGGCGAGGCCGCTCGGTGCTTCACCAACCTAGCTTGGGCCGACGGAGCCAGTTACTGCCCCAAGCAGGCGCGTGGTTCAGCAACTCGCCGCTCCAATTCAGCTCGATGAGGAGTGGCGAGTTGCTCCACGCCAGCACAGCGGCAAGCATGCCGGTACGGGCGTCGTCACTGCCGCATCGTACCATGCCACCAGTGTCTGCGGTGGCCGCGCCTCCCATATCTATGGGCGTGCCTCCCATGCATGCGGCTGCGCCATGCAGGCAGAGACAAAAGTCGGGTGCGTGGAGAGCGACAAGTTGGTGGCCAGCTTCTCCATGTCCTCCGCCATCATCGAGGAGAAGTAGAACACGGGAGGCCGCCACCACTTGGGACCCATGAAGGCCATCGCCGAGGTGACGACTATGCGTTCAAGTGGTTTCTTTGCTGCTTCGTCTCTTCCTAGGACCTTCGTCGACCCCGCAAGTGTCTAACGGACTTGAGGAAGACAAAGGGATCCGCAGGCGGCCATTTAGATTATGTACTCCCTCTGCAGCTGGCGGGAAATATTTGTTCTAAGAATGGATAAATTGTATGTATCTATAACTAAAATAAGTCTAGATACATCCATTTATAGGACAAGTATTTCCGGACGGAGGGAGTATTAATTATACCAAGAGAGCCGGATTGGCACTGCTTAGTTCATGTAAATGTAATGAAATCCATCATGTTTATATGAAGATCCGGCTTTTTTATATGAAATCCTTCCTGCTTATATGAAATCAGTCTGTGTTTGTACGAATTTCATCTGGTTGGTTAGAGCTGTAAAAATGTATGCCGCTGGCGTTTGATGTCGTCCTCCGCGGAAGGAAGCGGGAGGAAATTTGCCGGCTGCCGTTGGAGATGCTCTTATGATGGAAATAATAGAGTGACATCCAATCCATTTGAGTTAATTGCCTATATGATTGTCCCTCTATAAAAAGTTAATTGCATGTACAGTGTACACGTGACTTGCAGGGTGGCTACAGCTTCGTATAGAAAGTTAAAAAGAAACAAGTCCATCCTTAATCTTCTATTCTAAGTACTATGTGGGTTCCACTGTTAGTACAGTAGTGAAAGAAGTATATATTAAATAAGTAATATATAATATAAAAATCTAAAGTTAAAAGACAGAATCAGAACTCATGTCATCGTGTTGTGAGCATCCGGCGCTAACCAGCCCAGCACATTTTTATTGTAGACCATGCTGGAGATATATCTCCATGTCTACTCTTATACTCCATTCGTTCCTAAATATTTGTCTTTTTCAGATTTCAAATGGACTACCACATACGGATGTGTATGTAGACATATTCTAGAGTGTTGATTCACTCATTTTGCTCCATATGTGTTTTCAGGAAGGGGTCAGATTTGTCCTTGATTTATTTATGAGGTATCCAGATGGCACTGCACCGCCAAGAAAATACTGTAACATCAAAATTGGGGACAAATTTTTTGAGTATGTTGGTAAGGTCTGGTCATAGTCACTTGTTGAAATCTCTAAAAAGACAAATACTCGCTCCGTCCGGAAATAGTTGTCATCAAAATGGATAAAAGGAAATGTATCTAGACGATACATCTCTTTTTATCCATTTTGATGACAAGTATTTTCGAACGGAGGGAGTATTTAGGAACGGAGGGAGTAGAAAACAGAGTTGGTGATGATGGTGTGCGTGCCATCCTGCAATATAGGCTGTCGGATTTATATCTAACAGATAGGAAAGAAACTATGGCAATTTTGCAGAAATATACCCACACGCCTCTCCACGCTCGCAAATAAGGCCTTCCCTCGTTCAGCCTTTTCTCTCACAAGATAAACTACTCATAATAATGCATCTTGATGTTCCGTGCAACGCACGGGCAACTAGCTAGTTTCTTTTAAAATAGTTGTTGCGATAATTGGGTTGAAGTGATATATTTTATGCCTGCCCTGAATGATTTCAGACTCACTAGTAGTAACAAAGAAAAGGTCGCGTTGTTAATTAACAGAAAATAGGGTAAAAACTATCACATGAGGCCGGTAAAAACAAGGCACACTAGGTTCAGCGTCATCATCACTACAGTTGTACGCACGCGAGAAGTCTATATATGGAGGGGGCTACTGAGCGAGGCACCGAGACACAATGTTTGAGAGAGAAACCAATTGACAGATTATGATCAGATCGAGTTGTCACCCTTTTTCTGTCATTGTTGGGGGGAGAGAAAGACGTATCGAAAGTGTGCGCGGTAGGCACAGAGGCACAACTAGCGAGTGTGTGTGTGTGTGTGTGTGTGAGTGTGTGTGTGTTTGAAAGAGGAGTAGATAGATTATTATCAAGATCGATGTGCCACCCTACTCCTTCGGTGTCGGGTAGTGTGTGTGTGTGTATGTTCGGGAGAGAAGCCAGTCGATAGATTAGTATCAAGATCGAGGTGTCACCCTACTCCTTCGGTGTTGGGAAGTGTGGGTGTCTGGGTGTGT